>NW_020940527.1:158970-221679 GCF_900497805.2 Vombatus ursinus
AGAAGCGAGGGAGGAGGAGAAGGGAGAGAGGAGGAGAGGGGAGGGAGAAGGAAAAGGGAGGAGGAGAAGGGAGGAGAGAGGAGGGAAGAGGAGAGAGAAGGGAGGAGAAGGGAGTGGGGAGAAGGGAGGGGCCATCCTTCCCTGCCCCTGGGAGCTCACCTGCCAGTTTGAGGTGAGGCTTCTCCAGGGAGCTCAGCAGAATGTTCTGTGGCTTCAGATCCAGGTGAGAGATATTACGGCCATGCAGAAACTGAAGGGCACTGGCTGAAGAGCAGAAAGTGGAGGGCAAAGGAGTAAATTGCAGAGGGCCTCCCAGTGCTGGCAGACTTGGCCCCTCCCCCTTCACAAGCTTCCTGCTGCCCACAGTCCTGGAGGGGAGGCTAGAGCGACAGATAGAGCCTGAGAGGACCTTGGATCTCCAGTAAAGCCAGGGCCAGAGCAAGGTCTCCTCCCTGACACCCGGGATCCCATCTTGTCACTCAAGGCCTTCTCCAATGCCCTTTCTCCCACTGTGCCAGATCCCCATCTAAAGGCCCTGCCCCAGCCAGGCCAGGCTCTTCACTGCCCCCACCAGCACCAGGGGACATTGTAAGGGTCCTGGTTCAGGCCATCCCCACCAGTGATCACCTCTCCTTCCTTCTTCCCAAAACCGACCGTCCAAAGCCTTTACCCAACTGCTGCAGGAAGATGCGGGCCACCTTCTCTGGCAGGATTCGGCGGGTGCGGATGAAGCGGGACAGATCGCCCCCGGCACAGAATTCCATGATGAGGTAGATGTTGTCACTGTCCCACTGGGGAGGACACAAGCATGACGAGAACAGCATTAATTACAACAATAGTTAGCATTTATCTTGCCCAATCTCATCTGATCCTCCCAACAACCCTATTGGGTAGGCACAATTATTATCCCTATTCTACAGATGGCAAAACTGAGTCACAGAGAGGTTCAGTAATTTGCCCAGGGTAACACTGATAATATTTGAGGTAAGATTTGAATTCAGATCTTCCTGACTTTATCTACAACTAGGGACAGTGAGGTGGCACAATGCACAGAGTGCTGGACTTGGAATCAGAAAAGATCTGAGTTCAAATCCAGCCTTAGACACTTACTGGCTGTGTGACTCTGGGCAAGCCACTTAAGCTCTGCCTCAGTTTCCTCACCTGTAAAATGGGGATGATAATAGCACCAACCTCCCAGGGTTGTTGTGAGGACATAATAATCGTTGTTGTTGTTATTATTAGTATAGCTAGCATTCCTATAGTGCCTACTCTGAGCCAGGCACTGGGTTAAGTACACGCTTTACCATTATTAACTCATTTTAAGCACTTAGCACAGTGCCTGGCACAGAGGCCTATAGGAATGCTAGCTATACTAATAATAAACCTAATAGAATGCCTGTTCCCTATACCACCCGTGATCCCAGGCCACCCTTGCCCTCCCAGGGCCATGACCACCTCCCTCCTTCCCCTCTCCCCCTTGATCCACAGACCTGGAAGTCCTTTAGCTCCACGATGTGGGGGTGCCGAATAGCCTTGAGGATCTCGATTTCGGTCAGCAGGTTTTCCACTGATGCCTTGTTCAGACTCTTTTTGCTCACACACTTGATGGCTACCACCTCCCGGGTGTCTTTCTGCAGAGACAGATGGGGAGGTAATGGTGAACTTGCCCTGATTAGGAGGGCAGTCCCTGGGACAGAGAGACCTGTCCAGCTTCCCTTCATCCCATGCTCTGGGTCATCCAAGCAGGGACCAGAGAGGCATGCCTCCAAAGGCAGGAAATCACCTCCTCAGTCCTGACCCATTCAGCTTACCTTATGATGCTCAATTCAGTTACTAGTATTTTTTAGGCACCTACTATGTGTCAGGCACCATGCTCAGCACTGGAGAATATGAGGGCAAAAACTAATCAGTCCTACCCTCAAAAGCTTACGTACTGTTGGGGGGAGGGAGCGAGAAACAAGCCCACACAAAAAAAATACAAAGTATACAAAAAAAAAAATTTCCTTCATTTCATTTCACATATGCCGAGCACCAATTACTGGGAAAATCAGGAAAAGCTTTTGGTAGGAGGTACCATTTGAACTGAGCCTTGAAAGAAGCTGCAAATTAAAATAATAATAATAATAATTAGCGATAATAATGATAATAGCTGTCATTTACATAGTATTTACTATGTGCCAGGCACTGTGCTAAGTACTTTACAAGTATCATCTCATTTTATCCTCACAACAACCCTGGCAGGTAGGTGCCATTATTATCCCCATTTTACAGATTAGGAAACTGAGGCAAACAGGTTAAGTGACTTGCCCAAGGTTACTTGGCTAGTGTCTACAGGGTGGCTTTCTAATAGAGCTGAGGAGGAACTGGGCAAAGGGCACAGAAGATGAGAGATATTGAATGGGGTGTATAGGAAATACAAGTAAGCCAGTTCTGCTGGAATATAGATTGCGTGAAGGGGTATAACATGTCTATCTTTGAAGACTAGGTTGGGGAGAGATCGGGAAGGGCTTTAAATGACAAAGTCAGGAGGCTGAAGCGGTAGTAACAGTCCTGCCTGGGATGGATGCCACCGCCACACAGAGCCTCTGTATCTGAGAGGCGGAACCAGGGGCCTCAGGGGCTCCCGACCCTGGCATCCGGATGAGAGGCCTGGCTTGTTCTGGAAGACCCCTGCGGAGCGGGAACCCGCACCTTCTACTTTGGACAGCTCCTCGAGGAAGCCTTTGCCGCGGCAGAACCGAGCACAATTGAGCCCCTTCCATCTCCTGCATGAGGGGGCGGCCGAGTAGGATTGGGTGGAGGAGTTTATTGTTGTTATTAATGAGAAGATGCACCTTTCCTTCTGGTTCAGCCCACGCATCCCTTCCCAGAAGCCTTCCCTGGTCTCTCTCGTTCTATATAATTTGTCTTTTACTGGTTTATCCGTGTGAATGCTGTATTCCACCCCAGGGGAATGGAAGCTCACGGAGGGCAGGGAGGGATGGTTTTTTCCCTCTTCGCCTCGGTACCCCTGGCTGCTGGGGCTCAGGGAGTTTTAATAGACATGACAATGAGGAGCAAAGCCGCCAAGCACTTCCCCATCCACAACACCTGGGAGGGAAAAAAGCTGCCAGGACAGGCCAGGCCAGGCTGGGTAGGGCGGGAGTCCTGGGGGCCCGAGGGTCCGGGTCATGCGGGGCCGGCTGGGAACCCCTTCCCCAGCCTCGCCCTCCCCCCCCTTTCCAGGGCAGCTCCGCGGCGGGGGGCCCTCCCCCAAATCCGGTTTCGCTTCTCGGAATGGGCCGCTCGGGGGGCCAGGCTTTCCCGGCCTGGGGCGTGGGGGGCCGAGACGTACCCCAAGCCGGGCACCGGAAAGCCTGGGGCTGGTCCGGGCTCTCCCTTTCCTCCAGGGCCCCTCCCCTGCGCGCGCCCCGCCCTCGCCCGCCCCCCACCTTGCCGTAGGCCTTGTACACCGTGGCGTACGTGCCGCTGCCCAGCCGCTCGGTGAGGATGAAGCCGTCGAGGCGCGGGGGCGCCCAGCCGGGCCCCGCCATGGTGGTCGCGGCCCCGGCCCCGGCCCCCAGCCGTGCGCGGCGCTCGGCAGCGCAGGCCTGGCCGCCACTTCCTGGTTGCGGGCCCGACTCCGCGCTGCCCCCAGCGCCGGCCGTGAGCAGTGCAAGGCGTTCGTTCTCCGGAGCGTGCCGCGGGGTCCCAGCGCGGAGCCCGCAGCGGTCCTTCTGCAGGCGGAGAAACCGAGGCCCTACAGCCCGGTCACAGCTCTTCCCGCTGGGCTTCCTGCGCCTCCGCCCCCACCCCCCCCCCCACCCGGGCCTCCCCTTTCCTTTCCCTGGCGGCGGCGGGGGGAGCTCACAGAAGATGGGGTCCCCAGCCCCCGCTCAGCAGCCCCCTCACCAGGCCACGGTTGTCCCAGGACCATCTGCTTTTTATCGTTATTATTTTTTTTTAATTCTGAACTTAAAACACCAAATAAGATGGGCATGTCCTAAAGCTGCCCTGAAGGACACAGAGCGCGCTGGTCCTCCCAAAGGAGGCAATGCCCCGGGCCTGGCCAGCCGCGCTGGGGCCTGAGCCCTTCTGTTCTCCTCGCTCCTGCCCCTGCCTCCCCCCTCCTTTAAACGGAAAAATAAATAAAAAAAAACTTAGACCAAATACAGCATAATCAAGCAAAACTGGTATTTGCTTTTAAAACCTTCGTTCCTGGCTAGTTTCCAGTAGGCGAGAGATTAAAAGATTAAAGTCAAAGTGGGACCCTCTTTTCCTTAACGTTAAATAGTTAACAATTATATAACGCTCTAAGGTTTGCAGTATTTGTTCCTCACAACAACCCTGTAAGGGAGGAGCTACTATTCCCATTTCACAGATGAGGAAAGTGTGGCAGAAGTGCCTTGCCCAAGGTCACACAGCCAGGAAGCTTCCATCCTTTAGACTTTAATGCCACCTGAATACCTTGACCTGTCTTGCCATCTGGGCCCAGGAAGTCTCCCCTTCATGGGCGAACCAAGCAAACGCTGGAAAATCTTCCCCCTCCCCCATTTCCCTGCTTCCAAGGAAAGAAATCTGTACAGTGAGAAAGGTTCACTTTCTCCATCCATAGTTTTTATTTAAAGCACAAAAGTTAAGACATGACATATACATTTGTACACAGAGAAGGAAAAAAAATATATCTGAGAAATGGGGAGTAGGGAGTCCTTAAAAACTCATTCTTTGCCGCTATTACTAGGTACATCTGGATCCAGAGGGAAGTCTAGGGCCTGTTCACAAAGCACAGAGCAGTCCCCCCGTGATTGGATGAGCACAGGCACCTCCTCCCCGACCTCCCGAGGCTCGTCAGGAGGTGGCACTGAGGGCTTGGCCTTAGTTTTGCTTCTGGAGATAGGTAGCCAATAGGGGGCCCAGCTGAGGGTTCTCTCTCTTCACAGCGAACACCTGGGGGGGGGGGGGGGGGGGCGGCCGGGCGGGGGGCCCCGCGCCCCGCGGGGGGGGGGGGGGGGGGGGGGGGGGGCTGCAGCCTAGCCCAAAGTCCTGCTAAGCTTCCTGGGAGAGCAGCCTGGAGGAAGGATGGTGGGTCCTCCAAAATCCAGGCCAGGCGGCAATCTATTGCTGATGGAAAGGGGTGGAGGAGGGAGAAGAGAGCGTGAAGGGAATGCAGCAGAATGAGGGTCTGCAAGGGCCAGGCAGCTGCACACCGACCCAAGAGCGTCAGGAGGAATGGAGGCAATGAGGCCCTTCCCTCCCAGGCACGCCCACCCTCGGAGCTCCCAGCGGGGTCTTCAAGCATCTCTGCCCCCAAGGCAGACCCTGGGCTCCTCTCAGAGACAGCTCACACTTGGGGGGGGGGGGGAGATGGATTATTAAGGCACTTCTTGCTTAAGGACTGTGATTCCAGGCCTCTTCCCAAGGCAGGGACATGATCCAAAAGCACTTGGCTCTCAGGGGTGAGCCCCGAAGGAAGGAGGGGGAGACGGAGCAGCTCTCCACTCCGGGCAACGACTGAGTGTCCTGAAAGCAGCCTTGCCGAACTCCTCCGACAGGCTCTATAAAGTCACACGTTAATTTTCCCTGCAGACAGGCAAGTCAAGGAGAAGAGAACCTGATCTTAGCTCCTTCTCCAAGGTCAGAGCTGGGGACCGCGGAGCATCTTCTTGATGATGGCCTGCAGAAGGGGGCACCCTGCTAGGATGCTGCTACTGCCCCCTCTGCCCTGCCCTGGACCCTCTCCCAAGTCAAATCCCAGCCAGGGGCTACCTATCCCAAACAAAGGGCATCCACAACCAAACTCTGCTGCTTGAGGGCAGGAATCCCACCAAATCACCATACACACAAAAGAAAAGAAAGACCTGGGCTAACTTTTCTAGGTGTGTATAAATGTATGTATAAAAAAACCGACCCTCCCTCCCCGCCTGAAGTGGGAGGGAAGGCTGGCTGCTGAGAAACAGGATGAGCCAAAGGTGAGACCGTCTCTGTGTCTTAGCCGGAACCGTTAAGCAAGGCACCCCTGGAAAGTGCACCTCAGGAGGAGGCAGCAAGAGGAGTAAGAAGAGAAGGGCTGGCGAGGAAGAGGAGGATGACCAGCCTGGGAAGGGTTAATTTCCTTGGAAGGCTCCTCGGGCAGCGCCAGCTGCTGTGTTTCGGAAGGTCCTGCTGGCAAAGATGCCCTGGGAGAACTCCTCCTGGGCCTGCTGGAAGCTGGCACCCGTGCGTCGGTACAAAGAGTGCACCTGTGGGAAAGCAACCCAGAAACCCAGAGTGGTCAGGTAAGGGCAGTGCCAACCCTGCCACACATCCCGGGGGACCTTGGCCAAGGCCCTGGACCTTTCCCTGGACTCAGTCTCCCTCTTAATTGGAGACTCTGAGGATGTGGTGAGGAGACAGTGCAGAGAAATGAACAAAGGGCTCTGTGGCCTTGGACCCCTTCTGCTCCTTCCCATCCTCCTCTCATTTGTATGCATACCCACTTACCCGCTTCAGGAGGAAGAGGGAGAGGACAGCACAAAGGGTGAAGAAGCAAGCCACCACTATCATGATGATCGAGACAGCTATAGGTGACTCAGCCTGTAGTGCTGATATAACAATGATCCAGCCACTGAAAAGGAGAAGGGACAGTGAGCGTGGGGAGAACTCAAGGGAGAAGGCCTGAAAGGCTGGCCTAGACAGGACTGGCCTTATCCCAGGGCCAAACGCTGCCTCGGTGAAGAAGGCATCACCAGACTGGCCCTGACAGGTCTGGGGCAAGAAGCCAGGTGTTTTGGCCAATGTTCAAGTGGAATGAAATCTTTCCCCAGGGACCAGCTTGTCCTCCCTATCCGAGGGCCCTGTCCGTCTGTCCCCTGGGCCCTCACGTTCCAAACCTTGCTGGTGGTTTTACCTCCTCCTCTTCCTTACCCCCACCACCACAGACAGGTGTATACAGCCTAATTTGGGGGTTCTTAACCGTGGGCCACAGACAGACTTTTGGGAGTCTATGAATGTTTTTAAAAACCATTCTGATGGCTGCATTTCCATCAGATTGGCTTCCTTTGTATTCCCTTGCATTTTATTTGATATATTTATGCCTTTTGTCCTGAGGAAGGGTCCACTGGGGTAGGTGAAGCTGTGTGACCTTCTGAGCTGAGCTAAGGAAGCAGGAAGGAGAAAGGTCAAGACTCTGCCTGAAAAGGCCCTTCTGGTGGGGAAGACACTATCATCCTTTAGCCTGGGAGGAGCAAAGCTTCGTCATATGGCTACTCCGACACAGACAGACCCTGCAGTTTCCAAGGTCAACATGAAAACCTGCTTCCTCACTCAGCCCTGCCTTCTCCATATACACACACAGACACAGACAATCACCTATCAGCACTGGCCTCCTGGCTGGCTGTTCCTGGCATTTTCCCTGGCCAGCCTCCACGATCCCAGAGCTCTCCCTGCTTGTCTCTGCCTCCTGGCTTCCCAGGTTTCCTTCAAGTCTCAGCTAAAATCCCACCTTCTACAAGAATCCTCCCTCCCACACCCCCCTCTCTCTAAGATGTCCTCTCATTTCTACAGGAAAGATGCAGAATGAAAGCACATGCACAGAGTTTACATGTAATAACATGTATCTGGGATAGACATAGTTGTCTGCATTTGGTCTCCCCTTTTAGAGTATGAGCTCCTTGAAGGCAGAGACTATCTATTGCTTTTCTTTGTATCTCCAGCATTCGGCAAACTGCCTGGTACACAGTAAGTGCTTAATAAATGCCTGCTGATCCAATCCAAAAGAGCAAACCCGCCAGTTATGGTCACCATCAAGAAAACTGCCTCAAAGAAGAACTGGGTCCATGGCGGTGAAGTAGGGGCCCCTCAGGCCTGTCACCGCTTGGGAGCCCTCGGGCACAGCCTGGGCCTTTCTCAAGGCACACCACTTGTCCTGCCCACCACTGTTGGGGCACGAGGGTTCAAAAGGTCACTGATGTCTGAGAGGTTAGAAAATGTTTTTAAAATCACAGAACGGCAGAGCTGGAAAGGCCCAACCAAAGAAACAGGCCCAGAGAAGGGCAGAGTCTTTCCCAGGGACTCCCAGCAACAGACAGCAGAGCCAGTTAGTGACAGAGTCACAAGAATCCCCATCTCTCAACGCCCAGTGTTCCCAAGGACGGCAGCCTTCCTGACTGGAACCATCATCACTGTCCACACCCTGCCTCCTACCAGGCAGGAATTCTACTAGGGGAATGGTGATCCATATAGGCCACTAAGCTGAAAGAGAAAGGACTAGAATGAGAAGCAGCAAACTGGGCAAAGGAAAGAGCCGGGGTGCGAAACACAAAGAGAAAGATAGACATGGAAGGGAGAGGAGAAAGGGAAGTGGGGAAGGAGGGGACAGAGGGAGGGAGGGAGAAAAAGGGGGAGAAAGAGAGAGGGGATGAAAGAGAAAAAAGAAGAGAGGGAAGGGAGAGGATGAGGGACAGGAGGAGAGAGGGACAGAGAAAAGGAGAGAGGAAAAGGGGTGGGGCAGCTAGGTGGTACAGTGGATAGAGCACCGGCACTGGATTCAGGAGGACCTGAGTTCAAATCCGGCCTCAGACACATAACACTTACTAGCTGTGTGACCCTGGGCAAGTCACTTAACCCCATTGCCTAGCCAAAAAAAAAAAAAAGAGACAGAGGAAAAGGAGGGAGAGGGGAAAGAGGGACAGGGAGGAGAGGGAGAAGGAGAAGGATCTCTCCCACCTGCTCAGGATTTGGTGCTGAAGGGGAAAAGCAAAACAGACTCATTCATTCCAGGTGCTGACTGAGCAAAGTGCCAGGCCTGACCTTTGCAATTTCTTGTGGGCACTGAGACAGGAAGAAAACATCAATTCTGATCTTCTCTCAGGGTCTGGTTTTATAGACCTGTATGTCTGTAATGCCCATGGGACTCCAGCTATTGTGGGGAATGCCAATGACCAAACCTCCTTCTGTCTGAGGCCCAAAGAGTTCTCTACTCACAGCAAGAAGGGGAACAAGAAGGCAAGTGTCCAGGCTCCCCCATCCCTTTCTGAAGGTGATGCCTAGCTCTTTGCTTGTGGGAAGGGACTGTGGCTCATTACCCAAAGCAAAGGACAACTACCTTGGGAGCTTGTGGACGGGGGACTGGTTCTGTTCCAGACGGAGGCCTTCTGTGGAGGGGCAGCATTCTTGTACAAGGGTCTTAAAGGCAGAAGGCAGCAGTAAAACCCAGTGACAGGAGGCAGGCTGGAGGTCTAGGCCCAGCGGAGACACTGGGCTAAGCTTTGGGTAGGTGAGGCAGTACAAAGAAGCTGGCAGGAAGCAGAGCACAGAGAGAGCTGGGAAAGAGTCACACAGTCAAGGGTGGGAGCAGCCTGGCCTCACCTGTTCCCCCAGCCCGGGAGGCCCACCAGCTGGATGATGTAGATGGCTATTTGGCAGAAGAACACAAAGAAGAACACGAAGAAGCTGAAGGAGTTGTCAGACCTGTGGAGAGAAGGAGAGAGAAGGCATCAGCTTCCCGGGCACACACGTGAGCAGTGATGAGGTCAAGTCCTAGGGGATGGTGCCAGCCTGCGGGTGATAAAGCCCCAAAATTGGCAAGCTCTGGCTTGCCAATCACCTCTGTCAAACCAGCCCAAGGGGCCTGCTAAGCCCGAGTCATCCCCGCCCCTTGCCCCCACTTGCCTGAAGGCCTTGTAGATGGGTCGGTACCAACAGATGAAGGCACATGGGGTGAAGAGCACAAACCACAGGATTGAGAGGCCAAAGTCAACTCCCCTATAATCGTGAGCAGAGAACGCGGCCAGGAAGGCGAGAAGATTCAGGAGCAAAGTCACTGAATGCACTGGAGAAAGGAGGTAAGAAAGATTATGCCAGGGCAGTCAGGTCAGGGATCAGGCCAGCCCACTCACTCTGGGAAGGAATCAGGGTCCAGCACTAGGGAAATCAAGATAGTAGAGGGGGTATGGTCACTGCTAGCATTAACAGGTCAACTTTTTAATAATTCAAGCAATGATTACATTTCAATAAATCAATTAACAAGTACTGACTAAGTGCCTAATATATGCAGGGCACAGTGCTGGCTGCTGAGAATGTAAAGACAAAGGCAGTACAGTCCCTTCCCCCACCCACAGCCAGGAGATGCAACATGTACAGATGAAGACAGATGCAAAGGAGACACAAGGTGATCTGGGATGGAAGGCACTAACAGCCAGGGGCATTAGGAAAGGCATCCTGGAGAAGGGGGCCCTTGGAGGAGATGGAGGGAGGGGACTCCAGGGATGGGGAAAAGCCAGTTCTAAAGGCACAAAGATGAGAGATGGACTGCCAAGTGTGAGCATCAGCTAGAGGCCAGGCTGGCTGTACCACAGTGCGTGAATAAGGTTGGAAAGGTAGGCTGGGGGCACCATGCGAAATGTTTTCCTTTTTCTTTTCTTTTTTTTAAACTTTTTACTAATTTATTTTGATTTATCAATCACTTCCATAAGCTTTTGAGTTTAAAATTTTTCTCTCCCTCCTTCCCCAAGACAGAGCACAATCTGGTACAGGCTTTACATATACATTCCTACTAAACATACTTATGTGAAATGTTTTCAATGCCAGAGGAAGCTGCATTGGATCCTGGAAGTAACAGGAAGCCACCAGAGGTTACTGAGCAGGGGAAGGACGTGGTCAGACTGGCCCGTGGGCAGTGTGTGAAGGCTGGATTGGAGGGGAAGTAGGGAGAGTAATTAAGAGTCCAGGTGAGAGGAGAGGAAAGCCTGAACTAGGGTGGTGGCTGTGAATGCACAGAAGGGGACAGAGGGGAGAGATGGGAGGGAGGGAGAGATAAGATGGGACAACTGAGTGGGATGTGTGGGGCAAGGGATACAGAGAAAGCAAAGATGACACCCAGAAGTGAGCACTGGCAAGCTGTGAAGTGGGTGATGTCCTCAAGGCCAGCCGGTCCTTGGGCTCGGCCCTTTGACTGAATCCAAACTTCACCAAACAAATTCCCTTAATAAAAGGCAGCACCCAAGAACCTAGAGGACCAAGTGTGGCCTCGAGGCTGCAGGTTCCCCACCACTGAGGGTGGGGTCCTCAACCGAAACAGGGCAGTGATGAAGAGGGATGGGTTCGGGGGAAAAAGAATGATTTCAGTGTTTGAGATGTCTACAGGACAGTCAGTCTGCAATGGCCAGTAGGCAGCTGATGATGCAGGAAGAGGGAGGGAGGGAGAAGGAGGGAGGGAGGGAGAGGGAGGGAGAGGTAGGGAGAGGGAGGGATAGGAAGGGAGAGGGAGGGAGGGAGAGGGATAGGGAGAGAGAGAGAGATTTGTGAATCACCAGCACAGAGATGATAATTAAATTCAAGTGAGTTGATGAAGGGCTAGTCAGGGGTGTCTGGTAGAATGTGACCCAGCAAAGGAGATGGAGAAGGGGCAGTCAGAGAGGCAGGAAAAGAACCAAAGGGCAACAGTGTGACAAAAGCTGGGAGAGGGAAAGGGTACTGCTCAATAGTTATCAATGGCTGCAGAGAAGGCAACAAGAATGAGGACTGAGAAAAGGCCCAAATATTAGGCAGTTGAGAGGTCACTAGTGACTTTGGAAGATGTAGTCAGAAGTCAGCAGATGGCCAGCTTTCTCAAGAAGCGGGGCTCAGAATGGGAGGAGAGATTCAGGATGACACTTGGCAGTACCAGCAGATAAGGAGAGTGAGGGGAGATACCAGGAGGGCAATCTGTCAGAGAAGACAGGAAGCGAGGGGCCCCAGGGCACAGAGACAGGGGAGGAGGGGAGGTCTTGGCAAGGAAAATGGCCACGTTTTTCTCAGAGCTGCCGATTTCCTGTGCCTTGCTCATGCCTCTCCTGTTTTTCCACACTTTCTCCCATAGCATCGGGCCACCTCTTCTGTCATGTCTTTGCCCAGCTCTGCCCCCTGCCCCTACACCTGCATGGTCTCTCCCTTTGTGGGCCTCACCTGCTGCCTCTTAAGACATGGAATCAGAGGCCCTTCAGGACAAACGGGAAAGCTGGAAGGCTGGCTGGCTGCCGCCTCATCCAACCCCAGCACAAAACGACTCTGCTCACATCTTGACATATCCCACAAGGGTCCTGCAGCTTCTGCCTCAAGTCCTCATGTGGAGCCCTCTCCTGCGCCCATAGTGTCCCCAAGGGTAGCATTCTGCCATCTACCTTTATTGCTTCCTCAGCACTGTACTCTGCACACAGTAGGCACTTAGCAAATGGCTTAATAAATATCTGAATAATGAACAGAAAGAAGGCATCTAAATGTGTTTGAGCAAAACAGTGTCAGTTCCTTCCATCTTGATTCTTCATGAACTCATGAGACTGCGGGCCCTAAGGCAGCATCCCCTGGGAGATATGGAAGAGGCCTGAAGGGAAACCAAGCCATTTACAGCTTCCAAAGCAAATTCCCAGGAGAGCTACAGAATCCTCAGAGAAAGAAAGGTCCACACTCCATCTCTCTCTGGTCCCTGAGTTGGAGGCAGGAGATCATCCTTGGACACCTCTGCACTTCAGGCTGGGTCCTGGCAGCCACTGAAAGCCAGGTGCTTCCCATGAGGCTGTGCATGCTTCAACAAAAAAGGGCCACTTCAGGAGCAGCCGGAGTTCTTGGCTTGCCTGGATCACTTTCTACTCTAACGACCAGGAAAAGAGGGAGAGGAGAGATGGGTAACGTCAGACACAGGGTATCTCAACGGCCACCAAAAAGCCTCCTCCTCTCTGCTCCCCCAAAACACAAGTGAAAACACCGGTGGTCCTCTTTGGAGTGCCAGGCTGCCTAAGCTGCTGACAGTCCAATGTGGTTCCCAGCAGGGGCTGCCATCCTGGCCAAAGGGCGGGCAGGGAATCATGAGGAGTCATTCACCTATGGATGCACACAGACTCCCGAGCCAAGCCCCTCTCAGGCCTCTGTACATACTCACACATCCAGAGGTAATACATCATCTTGCACGTTCGCTGGTAATCAGCTGGGATCTCTGCAGAGAAATCCTGGTAGAAGCAGGGCTTGATGGGGCAGACTGAGGGCAGTGGGGGCCAATTATTTGGCCTCACTGTTAGGGAAAAAAAAAGCAGGTAAGGGAGCCTCCTACAACAGAAGAGGGTGGAGGCTGGGGGAACAGAGCCAGAGGAAGTCTGGTTCTTAGAAGTCTTAGGAAGACTCAGTGGGCCCAGCACTCAGTACGCATTTAATAAATAGTTCTTAGGGGCAGCTAGGTGGCGCAGTGGATAGAGCACCGGCCCTGAAGACAGGAGGACCTCAGTTCAAATCCGGCCTCAGACCAAACACTTGACACTTACTAGCTTATGTGACCCTGGGCAACCCACTAAATAAATAAATACATAAATAGTTGACTAACTGGGTGGCCAAAAGCACCCCAAATCTCAAAAGTGGTGTTAGGGAATGGAGAAAGCAGGGACTTATAGCTTACTTTCTAGAAATTGTCTCCAAAGAATTTGCCAGGCATAAAAGTGCTTTGAAAAAGGTTAGCAAACTATACAAACATGAATACTGTCATTCATTAGCAGTTAAAGCCTCTTGTCCAGGGCATATAATCATAACCAGGAAATGCAGGGAGAGAGCTCTATCTCCTTCACCTGTGAGCGAGCCAGAGGCACAGAAAACCTGCCCAGAACAGGGATGCTGGAGAGCGGCTACCCCATGCCCTTGGGGCTGGGCTGCCACTAGCCCCTTCTACCTCCAGGCTCTTGGCCCTTTCCCCAGAGTGCACCACACGACACTGCTAGGATGTTTAGATGAAAAAAACTTAACAATTTACAAAAGGGCCTTTTTCATGACACCCCTGAGGCAAAGGAGGCAGAGTCCCCAACTGACATATCCCCATCTGATCCCACCCCCCCCAACAAAGTCACGCCACTAGGGTCAGCACACCTGGCCAGGCAGGGAAACAGGCTCACCGTGCAGGCTGGCTGTGGCGTTCTGCAGCTCACGCTCCTTCCTGTCCAGCTCTGCAGCTTTCCTCTCCAGCTCTTCCTGCTGCTGCAGCAGGCCAGCCTGGGCGGCTGAGGCCACAGCCTACAGGAAGCAGATGCCCGGGGATAAAACGGACCTTCAATCGAGCAGGCAGTCAGAGGGAGCCCCTGTGGCCACTCACGGAAGACAGCTCTGCACTGAGCCTCAGACATGGTCTCAGGCCCCCAAAGAGCACTGTGAGTCAATCTCCAGGAGATCAGAGGGATTCCTATAGGCCCGTTTCCCACCTTCCACTATCCTCCACCCCAGCCCAATTATACCCACAGCTACAGAGCCCAGGTGGGAGAACGATCCCCTCAGTGCTCCACAGGCCTGACACATGGGTACAGATGAAATCAGATGACAAAAGATGAAGGGAATTCATGAAGGAGCTACACGGGCCCAAGAGGATGATGTTTTACGGCCCGAGAGGGAAGTGTAGACCTCAACTGGACGCTCTGGCTGAGAAGTGCTGATTGTACACATACGACCACTGGGCCTTCTGAGCTCCCCCTGCCCAGGTATCAGATCTGGAGGTCTGGGGGCAGACACAATCCCAAAATTCCCTCTGGCTCAGCTCGGTTCTGTCTAGCTGCAGGGACTTTTGGAGCCAAAGCTTTCTCTCCTAGGCACACTGGGCAGGAAGCCTGGTATGCTGAGGCTGGAGTCCATTATCCCCATCTGTAGACTGGCATGGGGAAGGGGAAGAAGAGCCAGGTCCAACTCATAGCCTTTGAGTCTCGTGAATATCCTCTGCCCAGCACCTGGCTGCAGAACCGGCCTGAATCGGAGAGCTGCCCCAGCTGGGCAGAGCTAGGTGTGCTCTGGTACCCCACGTTCCCACTTGGAGAAGACTGCTCTTTTCCCAGAGCCTGACTAGGCTCCCTCTGCAGTTCCATTTTTCCCAGAACCCAGTTCTCAGCATTATACAGTAGAAAGAGCATGAGGTTCCAAATCCCACCTCTTGACATTGATTAGTATCTGTGTGACCTGGGGTAAATCCCTCCTCCTCTCTGGGCTTCAGTTTCGTCATGTGCACAATGAAGGAGTTGGGCCTGGCAGCCTCCAAGACCCTCTCTTGCTCCTGATTGATGGCCCTGTAATCCCTCCTTGTCTTCCATGACTGCTTTTACTTTGCTCTGGGGAAGACCAGAAGTCTTTGATTTGAATCCTGACCCCAAGGCCTAGGTACTCTCCTTCTGGATCCCATTCGTTATCTGGAAAGTGTAGGGTTGAACTACCCCTCAAGGGCCTTTCCAGCTCCTAGGACCCTATTCAATAGATCCTTAGAAACACTGAGGCCCTGCAGGAAAGCAGCCTCTCCCATGAGTGATAAGAGTATCCCTCAGTCTTAGGGCAGGCCCCACCCCCTAAACAGCCCTGGGCCAGGCCCTGCTTCTCCATTTGCAGTTCACTTGAACAGAGATGTTCATGGGGCACACACTGGGCTGCAGAAGCCCTGGAGCTTGTTCCCTGTGACTCTACCAGGCCCTTCTCTTCCCTGGACTCCTGGGCCATAACCACCAGACGTTGCTTTGAAAGGCGTGCAAACAGCCCACCCAGAAAGGCTGCATGCCTCCATGCCCATGTGGTGTCCACCTCTTCCTCCTCAAGACCTCCTGTGGGGCTGGGAAAGGAATGGAGCATGGATCCTTTCTTCAGGAGGGCCTGGCTTAAGAAGCCACTGACTGGACCCAGTGGGGCAGATTTCGAACCCTTTCCATAGAGGAAAGGGACAGTATGGTTCTGTGCCTTTGACCCTTGGGGGTCCAGCCTGGGGGCACCCGAGCACACCCAGCTTGGCCTGGCTGGGGCACCAGCTCAGGGAGCTCGAAGGGAGCTCTCACTGTCTCAGATCTCTTCTTAATGCCTACCTTAGAAAGCTTTCGAATGTGGCTGCCATTCAAAACACTAGCTCTTCCTGGCAGCAGGTGTCTCTCTGTGAACCTGCTCACTGCCAGGAACATGGTAGGTAGGTACTTGTCAGCCTGTCTAAGCAGGAGCTGCCACATACAACTATACTGTGTCTAACTCTACAATTCTGTAACTCTATTGCCTTGAAGAGCATCAGGAAAGCCAGCCAGTGAAGAAGGGAAAAGAGACTGGGTGCCCAGATAGGAGGCAGGCCCAAACCCCAGGTGATATTTCACTCTGAACGTATCCAGACTCTCTTTGCCTTCTCCCTCCCCAGTCCTGGGATTCCCATTTGGGTAAGTCAAGAGAAGCTACAGCCACAGGACTCCCTGACCAGGACTGAGCTGACTGCCTCCAGAGAAAGAGCTCAAAATAATCTGGAGATTTCATACGTTGCTCTTCCCTAATGGAACTGAATTAGAAAAACATGAGACTGTGTCCCTCCCCTTGAAAACCATGGCAAGGCAGGTTTGCAAAAGGCAGTGATGGTGCTCCCCACCCCAACCCTGCTGAAGGGCAGTGCTTCTGAGGGGCAGGGGGCTGCTTCTAGACAGTACCTGGGGGGTCGGTTCCACTGAGGGCTGAAGAACTGCAGGCTGTGATGGCCCAGTGGGCTGGGAGGCTGGGACTGTCGTTGCCGCTGCATTTGTCTAAGGGAAAAGATAGGAAAAGACTAAAGAGGGAGATTAGTGCATGTGGGCCCTGCAGGTCTCAGGAAGGGACAATCCCCATCAAACATCGATGCACAGGCAGACAGGCACAAGGATCTCGACAAGGGATAAGCAAGCAGACACACCTATGGGGCTTTGGTGAGAGGAACCATGCACTGGGACAGACTTGATTAAGCCATCTCCTCTGGGCCAGGGATCTCAGCTCTCGAGCCACAGGCCGTCCCCAGTTTCTTGTCCAAAAGATATAAAGTCAATATGAGGCCAAATTTAGCACACCTAAGATCCAATGAGTCATGGGAACAACACTTGTTTTCACCTGCTTTTTCATCCTTCCTACTTTGGAGAAGGGAATTTCAATGGCTTAAACCTCCTTCCAATGGGAAAAACCTCCCATCATTCCTCACTGAGAGTCTACCAGAACTCCCAGAATGACTTATACATTACTTGGAAGTTGTTCCTTCTAGAGCATTTAGGGTTAGCAGATGTCATCAGAGCTGCCTCCAGGGCCCAGGCCCACGGTCCCGAGGCTACAGAGGGAACCACGAGGTATGTGCGCATGAGGATGCTGGAGCGGGCACCGTCATGGGGGGGAGAGACAGAAGGGCACACTTACCAGCCGGGGATTCTCTGAGAAAGGGTTGAATTCCGACAGGCCACTCTGAGGAGGATTGGTCAGTTGGGTCACAGATGGATCCTGAGAAGATGATGGGAAAAACCCAGAGACACATTTAAAGTCTATTACCAAGGGAAACGAGCTTGGAAATCTGAAGAAGTCCGTTAATGACGAGGGCTGAGTTGTTATCCCATTTTAGTCTCTCTCCAGAGCCTGGCTTGTGGGCATTCAGCCCAGTGACACATGGCAGTGAGGTGCAGGTGACCCCTGAGAGCTGGCACAGTAACAACCAGGGACCATTGGTTCTGTCTAATCCTACTTCTGACCCGGTGAAATAAAATGCTAGCTCTTGAGAGTACACTCTGAGCACTACAGGAAGGGAGCTGTAACGTGTTTTCACAGCTCTCTAGACAGGAGGAGCCCTCTCCCTCTAATACCAGATGAGAATTTTTGTACTCTCTCCTGAGCTCCAGACATGTGTCACCAATGGCTTACTGGACATCTCCACCGGATGCCCCACAGGTATCACAAACTCACCATGTCCAAAACACAAGCTGCCCCTCCCAGGATAAGATCATCACTTCTAATCTCACCTCCCAGAGCTAACTCAAGCCTTGACCACCTCCCACTCTGACTGGAGGCTCAAGGATGGAGCACTAAACGCCTCCCAATGCCTTCCTTTATATAGAGAAGAAATTGTACTCTCAGCTCCCTCCACTTTGCATCTGATGCCCAGTCTGGTTTCAACTCCAGGGAAAAAGATGCCCCTGAGCCAGGTACCCTCGAGGGTCCATTCTATCACATGCATTTCCTATATCCTGTTGAGTCTTTAGATTGTAAGCTCCTTGAGGGCAGCTTAGCTGACACAGAGTGGACACTTAATGTTCACTGGCTCCTTGCAGGTCATCCTCCACTCTTCTTTCTCCCTCAGCTTCCACATCCAATCATTTGCGAAGTCCAGTTGATTCTACACTCACGCCCTCTCACAAGGCTCCTTCCCACCCTAGTCCAGGCCCTTATCACCTCCCATCTCCAATAGCTTCTTACTGGTCTCCCCTTTCCAAGCCATCCTCCACACAGATGTCAAGATGGTGACCCAATGGTGGCCCAAGTCTGACCATAGGGCTTGCTCCCCTGTTCCAGAAGCTCCCTCCCTCCTGATGGCCTCTTGGATAAAATACAAAAGACTCTGGCAGTGAAAGCTCTTCACAATCTGGACCTAGTCTCCCCACTTCTGAACCCCAGCACAGTCTATGGATTGGCAAACTGGCCTGCTCAATGTCTCCCACAAATGATACTTCATTTCCAGCCCCATGCCTTTCTTTGCACAGTCTGTCCTCACTACCTTATATCTGTCTAGCTTCTGTCAAGGTTCTGCTCAAATGCCACCTCCTACATGAAGTCTTTCTTGACTCTCCCCTCCAATCTTACTGTGTGTATGTTTTGTATGCATTCTCTTTGGCCATGTTGTCTTAGCCCGGTAGAGTGTAAGCTTCTTGAAGGCAGCTTTGTTCCCAGATTTTTAGGTACTTCATAAATGTTTTCTGAATTAAACTGAGCCTGAAGATCAGAGCTGAAGGCCCAGGTCTGCCATTACTTGCTGTGGGATTTGGGGCAACTTAACTCTCCGAGTCTGTTTTTTTAGCAATAAAATGGAGACAATAAACAGCATCTGACCTACTTCACAGGCTTGTTGGGAAGATCAAATAAAAGACACCCTGCTAAGGTGGCGTCAGCCTCCACCTGGCTCTCCTATTCCTATTCCAATACAAATCCGAAATCTGTATGAGGCTGGATAATGACCAAGAAATTCAGGGAGGAACTACAAGAAATGACTTCTCCCCCAAGCACACAATCATCACCAGAAGCCCATGGGCAAGAGGAAAGGGGGCCTTCCTACAAAGCCAGCAAAAGGCAGCCACCTACCTTGACGGGAGACTGACACATGTGGTCTGTGAGGCTCTGTGACCAGAGGCCTCTGGTGGAATCCAGGGAAGCCTGGAGATGACCCTGGGCAGCCACCGGGTGCTGCAGTGCTCAGATTGGGCAAGTCCAGAGCCTGGGGCTCTGAGGTTCCTAATACTATCCTGAGGGGACTGCCCTCTGAACTACAGAGATCCAGAGGAGCCTAACTTAGAGGTGGAGGTTATACCTGGGTTACCCACTTCCCAAGGATAGATGGGAGACCAAATGAGACGATTTATTTGTAAAATGCTTTTAAAACTGTAAAGTGCTACTTATAAATATCAGCTCTTGTGAGGAAACGGAGGCTCAGAAAGAGCGAGGAACTTTGTACAGTTACAGAGCTAGCAGTAAGTGGCCATGACGAGATCTGAACCCAAGCCTTCTGACAAAGTGCCATTCTCTTTCTATGACAGCCTGCCCCCATTTTCTTACTTAATGATACTCCCAGGAGGCTCAGGGCAGGGCAGTCTTGCTGTGACCTTCCTGCATAAATCTCTGGTTGATCAATGATGTGGGCTGAGCCCCCAGGCTACAAACGGTACCTTCAAATCCTCAAGTGAATAGGAGCTTGGAGCCAGACCAAATGATCCCAGAGCTCCAAGTCACAAGAGGGAGCGAGGGAGCGCTGCCCACAGGGAACAAGAACCCGAACAGAGAACCTCAGGGCTTCAAAGGGGCTGCGTCCACCTGCCTCAAATCCTCCCCATCATTCAAATCCCATTCCAGCCAACAGTGAGGGTTCTTCAACCAGTCAAGTTTGCACCACAAAGTCTAGAAAGAGCTTGTTTCTTAACTCTAGAAGGTGCTTTCCTGGAGGGAAGGGATCCTGCCAGACTGAGGGAAGGCTCCTCAGACTGAGCCCCTGAATGAGTAAGCACTCTTCTTCTGTAATGACTCCTGCAAGCCCCAGACCCCCCTCCCTTTCCATGGCTCCTTTGAGAGGGAAATTTTTCTGCTCTGTCATTTCTTTTCTAGTTTCTCAGTTCTAGGAAGTGCTGGGGATATAAGGGCAGCTGGAGGGATTGTAACCCTAAAGCAAGACTGGCCTTTCTGAGATGGAGCACCAGGGCCTACCTTCTGGGATTGCCTAGAGTGCTGCTTGAAGAGTCCCCCTGCCCAAAAATATCTTCCTCATTCCCATGCTGCAATCCCATCACTTCTTTGGGTCTTAAATCTTCTCATACTACACAAAGGTCTCTGAGAAGAGGAATACCTTATGCCCTACCTTAATACAAGATCAGCTGCCGGCCAGCAGAGAGCCTGGCCGGTCCAGAACAGGATCCAGGAAGGTAGAGACAAGAGGGGATGGGGAGGAGCAACCACCATCATCACCAACAAGCTTGTGCCAAAGAGCGCTCAGAAAGCTCAGCCTTATGCACCCCTACACCTGCTAGTGCCCAGATTCTGTTAACTGCTGGAGCTGGGACATGAACAGAAGAATCCCTGGAGCCCCTGTAGGCTGGAAACCACCCTGTTTTAGTGGCTAATAAAACACACTCCTAGGGTGAGACTGGGGATGTCTTCATTTCAGTTGGCTCAATGGCCAGCTGACAACTCTACAACTCTGGCCCCTTGAGAAATAGAGACATTGAGCACCTGCTCTAGTTTCAGAGCATAAGCAATCTTGTTAAGCCCCAGAAATTGGACACTCCCTACCCAAGAACTAGTTATCTGAGTCTATACCACCATGGGGGGGTTGGGGAGGAGGCAGGGCCAAAGAACAAGCCTTTGCTAGCAGGTGTTACAGTGCACTGACCCGGGTCCGAACCTTTGTGTAACGAATGACTCTCACGGGCATTCCTCTACCTCGTTCTCTAGGCAGCACCACAGGAGAGGGCTTTCACTGAACAGGTGTGACCCTGGAGGCAAGGCACCTTCTGGGGCAGCTTTACCACTTTTCAGACAAGGAAACTGAGGTCCAAAAGGTAAAAACACTTGCTCAAGGTCACACAAAGCCAGACCTGGAATTCGAAGTGGTCCTTTTATTCCAATTGGCCCAGGCTGCTTCACTTAAGAGGGCCTGTCACCTCATCATCACTTGGACACTTGAAAAGCCTGTCCCTCCAAGACCCTTAGATGAATTCTGGTGACCAAGGTGCATACAACCTTGTCTGCAATGGGATTCACCCTTGCTCTCTGGCTAACCTGGACGTTAGAAAGGACTAAACTTCCCATGCCCAAAGCGGGTGATTAACTCTTACTCACTGATTCAAAGGGAGTAACCCACAATAGGGAGTAATTCCACATCAATGACTCATCTTCAAACCCCAGCTGTGTGACCCTGAGCAAGTCACTTCACCTGGTCTCAGTTTGCTCACTAGTAAAATGAGCTGGAGAAGGAAATGGCAAATCGCTCCAGTATCTTTGCCAAGAGCTCCCCAGATGGGGTGATGGAGAGTTGGACACGGCTGAAAAAATGACCCAACACACCTACTCAAACTGTATAAAATGGTTACCTTCTATTTCTTCTTGAACTCCACAGAAAGCAGAGTTAAGTTCAGCGACCCCACTCACATTAGGAACCGGGTAAGGACAGACTCCTGGAAAAACCCCCACTAAATTTGGAGTCATAAGATCTTCAATTTAGAGTGAAAAGGGCCCTTGGTAATCACTTAGTCCAACTCCCTAATTTTATAGGTTCAGAGACAGAGGCCCAGGGGCATGAAGTGATTTGCCTAAGGTCACATAGTGTCAAGAGACAGGATTTGAACTCGGATCTTCCTGACTACAGTCTGGCACTCCGTCCATTTCTCTATGCTGCTTCTGGGAGTCAGAAAGCCACGCCTTAAGGGCTTTGCTTAGGGTCAAGTTCAGGCCTCTTCCCCGTGGGGAGCTGCTGGGGGGCCATCGAGGCCCTGGGGACAGTTCATGTGGCTTTTTACTTGTTTTCAATGTGCTGCCCAAGTCCTGGTTCACCTCCTATGTCCTAAGTTCTTCCCAGTCTTCTCCTTCCCTACAAATGGTAGCCCAGATAAGCACTAGTTTCAGGTTGTGAGCACAGCTGGTGCTTTATACACTTTACTGAATGAATGCTGAAGGAGGTAAAAGCATGGCGGGATCAATTCTTTCCTGCAAGGTAAGGGCTCCGGTTGGTGAAGAGACATCATAATTTTGAAGCTTGTGAAATTCCAGGCCTTCCTGAGACACCCGACATGTCAAGTCATTGTGAAGCAAAACGAAAAGAAAGAAACAAAGAAAATCACTTCAAACCTCAGCCCCAGAGAGTTGAGCTGGGCCAGAAACCCAGAGAACACCTGCAGGTTCATCAGAGGATCAAGGCTGCCCCCGTGGCCTCCTTCTCTGTGGGGGGCAGTACTATAGTACTGTACTGTCTACAAAGAAAATCCTGACTCTTCAAACTGACAGCCAAAGCCCTTTCCAAGTTGGCCCCAACCTCCCTTTCTGTCCCAAAAGCTTTCCCTGCCTGTATCCTGTAGGATCCCAGGCAAGTTCCTCAACTTTGATAAGCCCCAATTTCCTCCTCTGTAAAATGGGGATGATACCACCTGTAATGCCAACCTTACAGTGAGATTCAAATACAATAAAGTACATAAGGTGCTATATACATAAATAGTAGCTTTCACTATCACACTTGATGCTCACATCAAAGTAGACTCCAGACCTAGAACATGATCTATCCTTTCATGGCACTGCCCCTCCTTGGCCTCTTTCTCTCAGCTATCCTAGAATGTCCATTTCCAATGTTCTCTGCCTCCCTGAGACCTTCCTCATTTCCTCAGCTGGAAGTGATTCTCTATCCTCTGACCCTCATACCTTTCTCAGAGCTATTATTTATCACATTCTCTCTTATGCTGAAGTTATTATTACAAATTATCTCCCTAGTAGATGACAGGCCACCCTACAATGCCAAGCACACAAGGCTGTATTCAGTAAATGTTTCTTAAATTTGCAGAAAAAGCACTCACTGAAACATCAGTTCACCAAAATCTAAAACCCTTCTCTGGAAGGGTGACAATTCAGCCTTGTTTGTTCTGGTTAAATATTACTGTTTGCCTGGTATGGGATTAACCACCTCTAAGACAAACCAGAGCCTTGGCTCCATGGGCACTCCCATTTCCCAGTGAAATGTCTCCTATGTACAAGAGTCACTCCCCAAACCAAGGAGATGTTGGACTTGGTTTTTCCCTCACCTTATGGAAGATAACAAGGGAAGCATCCTCATTCAGATCATCTGACAGGCTAGGGTAGCTGAAAATGCCCAGGATCGTGCTCCTAGTGAGAGTCAGAGGACAAGACAAACACTCCAGGCTCCAACTTCTCCCTGGGACATCTTCTCTGCAGAGAGGCCAAGCACACCAATTCCCCTATCTGGTATCATGCACCCCCTAAAACTCAAGGCACCAGCAGCACCAGGCCATTCATCAGACTCTAGACCTACCCTGGGCAGACTGAGACACCAGGATAAAGGTGTAGGGAATGTCAAGTGACACTGTTCACATGGCCAAGTCCTATGACTTCCTTCCCCTTCCACACTGGAGACATGTTTGAAATCTTTGGGGAATAGTCACACTACAGAGATTATCTTTAAACTGCAAAGAAGCAATGTGAGCAAGTGAAATTATGTTATTTGGCAGCAGGCTGGGGCTGAAAGCTTTCCTTTGTTCAGTAGAACTTCCACTTATTCCACTCTCCCTCTCTCGGAGCTTTCGGGATTGGTTTGGCAGAAATTTCCAGTTAGAAAAGGGGCCCCAGAATTAACCTGGTAGGTATCATTTTTCTTGAACCCTAAATGAAAGCAAAGTTTATCACCATAGCAGGGGGTCCCTGACCCTTTCTGCATCGTGGACTTTTTTTAGCAGTCTGGCAAAGTCTACAAACTGCTCCTCAGAATGCTCTGTGTGTTTTGATTTTTTTGTTGTTGTTTTTAATTAAAAATAGAAGGAAAGTTTAAATTTAACTTGGAGGGAGTGAAAAATTAAGATGCTATTTTGTTCTCATGTAAGCTCTCAGAACTCCTAAAAACTCGCCACAGACCCCCAAGTTTAGAAGCTCTGCTCTATACAAAAGTCAGTTTCAGCACAAGTCAAATGGCTCCTTACCTGGGGAGCAAGTCACACCCTGCTGCACCCCCCCCCCCCCCCCCCCCCCCAGTCTGAGTCAACTTGAAGTTTAATGATAATCTACCAGTAGTAGGAGTCCCAGGAACAGTGTTAGGCCAAGCCATCTCCTCCTTAGAAAGTGCAGAGCCAACAAACTGTAATTAAAGGAGTGATCAGTGTGTGCCAATGAAGTGAAACTCATGGAGATTGTGAAGGTTATCACCTTACTTGCAATTTTCCCTTTTGTCCAAAGAATGCAATAGTCTTCTGAACACATCCTGGAACGAAAATTATGCTAATTGCTCCTCTCCCTGAATATTTCCAATCATCAGAATTATTCCTATGTTCAAGTAAAGGAGTCAGAAAAGTACACCCCCACCAATAAGAAGGTAGGGTGTGGAAGAGGCAGCAGAGAACGGGAGTAAGGAAGTGAGAGGCTCTTCATTTCTCTGGTGGATTCTATTTCCATTCCACAAGATAAAGGTCAAAGAAGATTTTGGCTCGTGAGAGTTTATAATCCCTATTTTCTCTTTAGGTCCTTCCTTGAACTATATGTCACCACCCTGAGTAAATGAACATGTGCTCACACCCAAGCCTCCTGGGCCCTACACCCCACCAGTTATCCTATGTAGGCAGAAAGGGAGCAGACTTTCCACCCAGCCAGAGAATGGGCCTAAAGGAGACTAGCTCTGAGCAGGGCCAGAACTTTGGTGTCTGGTATGCAGAGCTTCCTCTCAAACTCCACCTGGGGCCCTAGCACAGGTTTGCAAGGAGCAGCGTTTCAACCAGATCTCTCTCTTCTATGGACACAAGGTCACCAGTCAGATGCTGCTGTTTATGGGACCCCAGCTGCTTCCTGTTCTGCCCATATCCTGGTGGTGCCGGCTCTGCCCCTTAACACTTCCGTGACAACAGAGAGATATCAGATTTCGCTTGAATGCAGAAAAGGCCTCCAGAGTGGTTAGCATAATTTCTGGGGATGGAGATTACACACATCAGTTGGAGATACTGGAATGGTGCTCCCCCCAAAACACTGCTAAGAAAAAGGGGCAGGCTTCAGGCTCCTCATCTTGCCCCACCCAGGGCTGGAAACAAACCTTCGGCATCTTTGGACAGCTGGCTGTCCCTGCAGGTGAACATGCAGGAATCACTTGTTTCTAGACCCAACAGGCCAAAAAGTTTAGCAAGTAAAGTTTTGTCCTGCTCACCCTAGTTCCCCACATTTTCAGTAAAACCTAACTCAACCTATACTCTTCAATTACAGCCTGATAAATTACGTTAAGAGGAGATACTAGGTGGAACATACCTTTGAATCAGTCATCTCCTTGTACCAACCAGTCATAGGCATTTATTGGCCCTCAGTTAGGAGACAAATTTCCTACAGAGGGATTTGTCAGAAAACAACCTTATGCTGCAAGGTAATGAATGTTTTGTATTCTTAGCATTTCTCAGTATTTATTGGCAAAGATACTAGAATGATTTGCTACATGGTTAGTGAGTGTCTGAGGCCAAATCTGAATTGGAGTCTTCCTGATTTCAGACCAGGCACTCTATTCACTGTACCACCTAGCTGCCCTATCCCTTTTCATAAACAAGAAAATATTGTTTACTTGTCATTGAATACTCAGAAAGGTTTGGAAAAAGGATATCTCTCATGGTCATGTAACGGTTTAAAAAAAAAAAGAGAGAGAGACCAGTATAGATTTGAATGCCCTCCCACTGGCTAGGTCTCCCATGGTCTGAAGTAGCAAGGATTTTCATTCTCACACTAGCGTATAACTGTATCACATAATTAAAGTCTTCTTTCACTTTGATATTCTTGGAGACTGAAAAGGGGGAAGGAAGTAGAAAGGGCGTGCTAAGTTGCAGCAAGGACTCAGGACATCAGCAACAGTTCTATCCCTTCCCCTGTGCCCCCTCTAAACTGGCAGGCCCCTCCATGTCCACTTTAAGGAGGAAAGTCCTGTGAACCAACACAATGAGTTCTACTAAGTCTGAAGGAAATTTAAGACAAGAGAACACTCAGCCCAAGCCATGTGGACAGGATACGTCCTTAGTTACTGGTCCCCAAAAGAAGCTTTCCCAAACCAGGTTCCAGCCCACAAAGAACTTGGAAACACTTTCCCCCTTCTGTAAAGCAAGTACACCTCACTTCAGAATCCCAAAGCCACAAAGTTAGGGCTGAAAGGAGCTTCAAAATCATCTCCTCCACTGGTGAGGAAACTGAAGTCCAGAAGAATGGGGGGTGGGGCAGGGTAACCTGCTTCAGGGCACACAGCTATTAAATGACAGGACTGGACCAGGACAGAGGTCCTTGAATCCAAGAATCCCTAAGACGTCCCTGACAAGACCTCATACAGACTCTGGTGGAAGACTTCCAACAGGCCAGGCTTCCTCTTCTCCCCTTTTCTCTCTAATTCCGCCTGGATGCAGTAAACACAACCATAACTCCTCCCCACCTCTCAGCTTCATTGGTACAAAAGTCAGCAGAGATACTACAAATCTATGAATTCATTTATAAGTTGGAAACCTTGGATTTTATATCTGTGTGGGTGTGTATTCCCAAGATTTCTGCCTTTCCTCCTTTCCTTCAATGCCCAACATTTCTTCCTGACCTGATCAGATAATAAGGCAACCTACTAAAGCACTATATAAATGCTAATGATCATAAACAGATTAAGACTGGGAGGTGGAGGTCTCCCTGGTGTTAGATCTGTGTTTCCCCAGTCTGGGGGGGGGGGGGAGTTCTCTGAAGACAGAAGTCATGCTTCTATTCCTCCTCACAGTGTCCAAGGAGGAAGGGGAGAGGTAGGGGGTCAGTCCAAGGGGTTTACTTCAAGGCCCTGATTGGTGGTTACCTTCCTCCTTTCATTTTATATTCCTCTCCCCTCAAACCCCTTTTGACCTTTCCCTTTCCCCTTTCCTTCCTCCCCCAACATTCACTTTCCCTATCCACTCCCCCTCAGGTCCTTCTTCCTCTTTTAACCACTTTCCCTATCCCTCCCCCTTGCAACCACAGTCACCTGCCCCCTCCCCTTATCACCACCTTACCCTTTCTCTAACTTCCGTCTACTTTCCCTACTCCCTTCAATAATTACTTTCCCTGCCCCTCTCCAAGCCGACCCTTCAGAAGCATTTCCCCAGCTCCCATCCCCCTCAGACCCTTACACAAACAAGTCCTTTTCTTGCCGCCTCCTCCTAGGACCTCTTCATCCTCCCCCTTCCAACTACTTTCCCTGCCCCTCCCTCTTATTTACAACTAATTTCCCTGTCCCCTCCCCCTTATTTACAACTACTTTCCATGCTCCTCCTTATTTACAACCACTTTCCTCGCCCCTCCCCATTATTTGCAATCACTTTCGCTGCCCCCTCCCCCAAACACCTTTGTAACCACTCTCCCCCCTTCCCCAACCCCGCCCCTCCGCCGCCGTTCCACCTGTTGCTGGTCCCGCCCCTTCCGGCCCTGATTGGCCAGACCTCGGGCTCCCGGCTCGTTTATTGGGTGCGGGGCCCGTCCCTCGGGCGCCACGTCTCCCGGAGGTGGAGAGGCCCGGACCGCGGACCCCAGCAGAGTCTACCCGGGACGGCAGAAGCGCCTCATACCTGGAAAGGGTTCACGTCCACCGGGTCCGCGAAGGGGTTGGTGTCGAAGGCAGACATGATGGGCGGGGAGGGAAGGGGGGGGTGGCAGGAGCCCACAAGCTCAGCAGGCACTACGACGCTTCTGGCACCCGAACTCCGTCGCTCTCTCTTCGGAGACCCGCCACTTCCGGGAGGAAGTCGTGTCTGCGCAGGCGCAGCGGCGAAGAGGGCGGGCTTTGTGGCATCACAGCGCTTGGCTCCGCCCTCCCGCCCTCGCAGGTGTTCCGCGCTTGCGCAGTGCCTCCTTGTTATATCTTCCTTCCTCCCCCCTTCCCCGCTCCCCCAACTCCCACTTGTGGCTTCTGCTCCGGAGCTCACATCTGGACAAGGGAGCCCAGGAGTAAGAGACACGTAGGGCCTTGACCTGTTCATAGTCGTGTGACCCTGAGCCTCAATTTCTTCACCTGTAAAATAGGGACGAGCATATGTTTCACAGGGATCTAGTGAAGTGTTGAACGTTTCTTTATTCCCTTGTTTTTAACCCTCTTTTCAAAGTGGGATAGAGATCATCCCTTTCTTATAGGTGGTCAGTGGATAAAGCGCTGCAACTGCATTCAGGAAGCCCCGAGTTCAAATCCAGCCCTAGACACTTGCTAGCAGTGTGACCCTAGCAAGTCACTTTTCTTTTCCCTTGGTTTCTTCAGCTATAAAAAAGAGGGATAAGCACAGCCCCTTCCTCTCAGGGTTGTTGTATCAAAAGAGCTTTGCAAACCTTAAAACTCGATGGCACTGACAGCTATTATTATTATATTATTAGGAGCAGGTCCATCAAAGCTTTTTAAATGATGCAGAAGGAGAAGGGGGTGGTATGTGCTATGAAGGGATACTGTCTGCTCCCTTTCCTTCCTGGGGAAGTCTCTAACCAAACCGCAGTTCCTCCTGTGGCTTTGGTGTGACTTGACTTAATAGTGGAAGTTGCAGAAGAAGCATAGGGATTATGCCGGGTGTGGGGAGAAGGGGGGAAAAAAAACCAAACCAAGGTGGGAAAGGGAAGCCTGGGTGTTTGTTTTGTTTTGTTTTAGTTGTGAAGAGCAACTTTAATATTCCCTGGGGTTTGTGTGGTATGTTTCTCATGGTTTGAATCACTTACATCTCAATTTAATTTGCTCATGGCAGCCTCCTCACTGAGGTTGGTAGCAACACAGGTACCACCTGCACTTGGCAGGTGAGGAAACTGAGGCCCAGAGAAGGGAAGGAATTTACCCAGGGTCTCCACAAATTGTTGGCAGAGCTAGGAACAAGTCAGGCCAAGTCAAGTCAACAAGCGTTTATTAAAATACCCAGTATGTGTCAGGAATGAAACTGGGGATACAAAGAAAAGCCGCCCTCCTCCCAAAAAGGACAGAAAGTCCCATCCTAAGGGAGCTTACAACCTAATGGGGGAGACACCATGGAAATAACTACGTAAAACAAGACACACAGGAAAAACTGGAGATAAATCAACAGAGGAAGGGCAGTAGTATTGGGGGGGGGGGGGGTATCAAGAAAGGCTTCTAGCCCAAGGCAGGATTTTAGCTGAGACTTGGAGGGAGCCAGAAAACAGAGATAAGGAGAGAGAGAATTCCAGGTATATGGGACAGCCAGTGAAAATGCTAAGCAGGACATGGGGCATTGAGTGTCTTCTATGAGGAACTGAAAGGAGGTTGGTATCACTGAATCCCAGAGTACATGGGGAGGAGTAAAGTATAATAATACTGGAAAGGTATTAGGGACCAGGACATGAAAGGCTTTGAAGGCCAAACAGAGGATTTTCTTTTTGATCCTGAAGGTAATAGGGAGCCAGTGGAATTTATTGGCAGGGCTGGGGATGTGACGTGGTCAGACCTGCACTTCAGGAAGGGTCGGTTTGACAGCTGAGTGGAAGGTGAACTGGAGTGAGGAAAGACTTGAGGCACCCCACCCCCACCCCCCAGCAGGCTCTGCAACGGTCCAGGTGTGAGGGGATAAGGGCCTGAGCCAAGGTAATAGCAGTGTCAGAGGAGAGAAGGGGGCATAGGTGAGAGATGCTAACAACGGGGAAGACTGAACTGGATTGACAACAGATTGCCTAATTGGGGGGGAGGGTGAGAGAGTGAGGAGCTGAGGGCAACACCTAGGTTGTAGGCCTGGATTTCCAGGAGAATGATGGTGCCCTGGACAATAAAAGGACAGCTGAGAAGAGGGGAAGGTTTGAGGAAGGATAATGAGTTCAGTTCTCCTAATCCATGGGTGGGGAACCTCTGGTCTCAAGGCCACATGCGGCCCTCTAGGTCCTCAAGTGTGGTCCTTTGACTGGATTCTGGATTTTGTCAAAGGGTGGCACTTGAGGACCTAGAGGGTCACTTGTGGCCTCGAGGCGGCAGGTTCCCCAGTCCTGTCCTAGTCTGTGCCAATTCTACTGGAAAGGGTTCCTATCCATGAAGTGCAGGTAGAGGGTTGATGGGAGGGAGGAGGGAGGAAGAGGATAGGGAACTGAGGTGAGGGATCCAGAGCTCAGCAAAAGCCAACTCCAGGGCAAACGGAATAGTACAATCTTGTCTCCTGTGTGTGCCTTGTTTCTTCAGCTAGACTGTGCCTTTGGGAGGCAAGGATCACATAGTATTTCTTGTACATCTCCATGGTCCCCACCACAATACTAGACACACAGCAGGTATGCACCATGGGATTAGCAGCAGAAATTCCACCTTGGAGCAACTCCACGGTTCTGCCAGTCAGTTAGATAGACACGGCAAGGCCAAGGGGAAAAGCAGTGCATTTGGGAATCCAAAGACTTACGTGCCAATCCAAGCTGTGGACCTGTATTTGAATACTTCCTTTTAAAAAGTTTCTCTACAAGGACAATTTTAGCCTCAGTCTAAGATGGAATCCTCCTGGCTCAGTTTCCCCATTATATTCCTTTGAAAAGGAATGTTACCCACCTGACTATTCCTGGGTCTGGCTATGAAGTGGATTTGATACTGCATGGTTGGAAAACTGAATTATTTGAATCCAAACAGAGCTAAAGATGTTTTATCCTCTCATATTTGGGCCCTAAATCTAGTCCCTGCTTTATATCTGAGCCCTGCAGTCTTTGGGACCCACCCGAGGCAGGGCCAGCTCTATACCCCTTGCCAGCAGGAAGCAGTTTCAGAAGCCGAGACCTTCGCCCCTTACACCAAAAGAATTTGGGTCCCATTTGTTTGAGGGGGGAATGATGAGGATGGGATCTAGACCCCAAAAAGGAAAAACCCAGGACTTTCCCACATGGCCAAATCTCTGGCATTCCCCTGAGGCTATAATCCCACCAACTGGCCTTTCACTGTGGCCCTCCCTATGGCCCCAGGCCACTTCCCACCCTTAATCCTATCTAGGCTCCATTCTCCCTAGGCCTTATGGTCTAGGTCCCTGGAATTCTATTACCTCATAGACTACTTGGCCACTCCTAGATCCCCCTCATAGCCTTAATATATATATATATAAGGTCCATCTTATCTCCATAAACGTGCTAGCCACTGCTCAGATTCTTATAATCTAGCCACTGCTCAGATTCTTATAATCTAGCCAATAGCTTACTAATGTTCAGACTCCTTAAGAGTCTGCCCAGTATGACGGATGTTCTAATAAACCTTGTCTTTGGCTGAAAAAGAAAAGTTTCTCTACAGGTACTAAGAAAATAACATTTTTCTCTAAAAAGCCCTTTTGCAAATTCTTCAGAAAACCCCTTGGTAAAGTGGATTGTTAGATCAAGACCAAAAGGGAAAAAAAAGGCATTTCATCAGGGATACCCCATGGGAAGTGCCCTCTTCCACCCAACAGGTGGTATGCTCACTGCCCCCATTCTACTTAGACTTGTTCAGTTGTTTTCAGTCCTGTCTGACTCTCTGTGACCCCCATTTGGGGTTTTCTTGGCAAAGACACCGGTGTGGTTTGTCATTTACTTCTCTATTTTACAGATGAGCAAACTGAGGCAAACAGGGTGAAGTAATTTGCCCAGGGTCCCACAGCTAAGTAAGTGTCTGAGGCTAGATTTGAACTCAGGTCCTCCTGATTCCAGGCCCCTTGATCTATCCACTGCACCAACCAGCTGCCCTAACTTAGACTTACGGTATAGATTTGGGCAAGGGATCCCATTGGTTCCTTAAGGAGGAGGGTGGTCCAGAAGTGGACTAGAGATAGGGTTGCTCAATTATTCTGAATGTCAGCTCAGAACTATGTTTTTACATATTTTGATTCTCTTTCTTCAACACCTATAAATGTTAGCTGAAAGGAGTAGAGAGTCACGTTTCTCTAGGAAGGCAAGACGGACTGTGCCAATGTCAGCATCTCTCTTTGAATTTACATTAATGTTAAACCAAATAAAGTTGTTTCTGGCAGGTTTGAACCTAAAACAATGTGAGAGGCAGCTCTTGAACTTCATGGTTCTCATGGTGCTAAAGCCGGCTCTGTATAACAGCCACCCTGCTGCTTCTCAGTAATGGGAAGGAAAACAATGGGGCATGAGGCTGGAAAGGCCCATTTCGAAGGGCTTTAAATGCTAGGCAGGGGCGATTTTAAGTTCCCTTTTCTGCAATAGGATGTGTCCCATGAAAAGTCCAGGGCCCCTGCAGCTGACTCTTCTCTTCTGTCTTATGAAACTACCAAAGGATCTTATATCAGCTATCTTGCATCTGAGGCTGAGTTCAGTAACTGCTGATCCAGCAAATTCAGGGCCTTGCTAGTAGTAGGGTCTAAGGAGGTACAAGTGACAGCCTGTAGCTAAGAGTATGGCAAGACATCCAGTCCTCACTCATTTGCCATTCTCTGGTACTGACTTACAGCTTGTCCATTATAAACAAGCCAGCCCTAAATATTTATTCATGAGAATTGGGGTAGAAGAGTAGAACGGAGCATAAGGGCCCCCTATGGGGAGAGAGGATGGGGGTGCCCATTCAGTAGGTGAGCCCGGAATCCAAGGGCAGTCAGAATGGGGGCACATGGAGGAGTGGTGAGCAGGACATAGATAGAGGACAGGGGTCTGGAAGGGGGATAGATGGTCACTGGCTGAGGGTTACAGGATGGAAGGGTGTAGAGGCTCAGAATTCTGTGAGTGTTAAACTGGACTAATATAGGGGATTGATATCTCCAGGCTACTTGTGTAAGAGGAAACAGAGGAAGGGGTGGGGGGGGTCATGTTTTCCTGCCCTTAAAGCAGGAGTTCATAAACTTTTTTTTTGTGCTGTGGACCCCTTTGGCAGTCTGGTGAAGTCTATGGCCCCCTTCTCAGAATCATGTTTTTAAATGCACAAAGTAAAGTACGTACAATTAAAAAGGAAACCAATTATACTGAGATCCAGTTATCCAAAGTTCTGTCTGGTTGGTTTTAAACACAAAAGTTTACAGATCTCAGGTTAAGAATCTCTGTTTAGAGAATCCCCCTGGATTGAAGGAGGAAATACATACCTAACATCTGGAAGCCTCTAGTCAGAGCAGATTAAATTCAGTTTAACAACTGAATGCCTATTATGTGCCAAGTACTGTGCTAGTTAGTGGGGGGGGGAGGGCAAAATGATCTGGTTTTTTTTAAGAAGCTAACATCTCTTCTGGAGAGAAACATGTACATGCAGATAAATAGATACAAGATAAATGCAGACTAAATATAATTTGGGAGGTGAGGGGAATACTGATATCTGGAGAGATTGGGAAAGTCTTCCTGGAGGAGGAGGCATCTGACCTGTGGGTGGAAGGAAGCAAGGGATTCTTCCAGGCAAAGGTAAGGAAGAAAGGTTTTTCAAACCCAGGAGATGAGAGAGACAACTTCTGGTGTGAACAGAGACTGCAGAAATACTTGGAGATCACCTCTGAAGGCGTCCCCTTTCTCAATGAGCACATATGAGTTGAACCTGGGCAGATTTTCTGTACACAGGTGCTGGGGTGGGGGGGGGGAGATGAGGAGGAGCTGGTGTCATGTTTAGGTGACTGGATTCAGGAGAGACTAGTAAGATTTCATGGAAGAGAAAACCCAAGATTCAAATAACAGCCAACTTTGACCTTAGAACTGGAAGAGTCATCAGGGACCAACTCCCTCATTTTACAGGAAAATTTTGAGGAAACTGAGGTCCAGGGAAATTTGTCTTGTTGAGTCGTTTCAGACTCGCTGTGACCTCATTTGGAGTTTTCTTGGCAAAGATACTAGAGTGCTTTGCTGTTTCCTTCTCCAGCTCATTTTACAGATGAAGAAACTGAGGCAAACAGGATGAAGTAACTTGTCCAGGGTCACACAACTAGGAAGTATCTAAGGCTGCATTTGAACTCAAGTCTTCCTGACTTCAGGCCCAGCGTTCTAACCATTGCACCACCTAGCTGCTCCTTGTACCACTTAGCTGTCATAGCTGTCCAAAGTCACATACATATTAAATGGCTGAATTGGAATTGGAACCTAGGTCCTTTGACTCTTGAGACAAAAGGGGAAGAGAGGAAGAAACAAGTATTTCTCCAGTGCCTACAATGTATCAGGCACTGTGCTAAGCACTTTGCACACTATCACCTCACTTGATAATGCTGGAGTCACTGGAGGTCTGGTGGATTGTTACTGGTCTGTGACGTGGAGGGGATGCCCATTCCCAGGTCGGTTCCCAGTAATCCCTTCAACCCTTCTGACTCAGCACTTCCGAGCTGCCAATCACTACCTTAAGAGCTCTGACACTCTCCCTGTTCACTCAAGTTGGTGAGCTAAATAAACAAGGAAAGATTTAAAAAGCAGCACACACGCCGGAAAAGATCACTCCGTGATACTAGGCACAGTCATTAAGCGCTATATGAATTCAAAGGAGGGAGAGACTATCAATCAGATGGCTGATTTCCTAACATTCCCTCCCCCACTGCTACCCTTCAGTTTGTAAATGACGACACTGAGCCAGCCCCATAGCTCTGTAGATGGTCATGGTCATGGGGTAATGAGCAAGATCTGGGATTCAAGCCCATTAACTCCAGATAAGGAGCAAGTTGTCACTACACCATGCTGAAGATAAGTGAGAGTTGATTCTAGCTGATTCTAGGATGAACTGGCAGCTGGCTTTAGTGAGAGGAGGCGTTGTTCAGTTGTTTCAGTCATGTCTGACTCTTCGTGACCCCATTTGGGGTTTTCTTGGCAGAGATACTGGAATGGTTTGCCATTTCCTCCTCCAGCTCATTTTACAGACGAGGAAACTGAGGCCAACAGGGTGAAGTGACTTGCCCAGGGTCACACAGCTAGTTAAGTTTTTGAGGCTGATTTGAACTCAAGAAGATGGGTCTTCTGACTCAAGCCCAGTGCTTTATCCACTGCGCCACCTAATGGCCAGAGTGGGGATATGGGGAGAGCCAATACAGCAGTCCATCCCACATCTAACTTGACCTAGAGGTGGGCATAGGTTAGGGATGTGATAAAGGAAAGAAGGCTTCTGGGAGGAGGTGAGCTTGGAATTAATCCCTACAAGGTGGAGAAGTTGATTCAATTGAGAAGGCAGAGTGGAGCCTGTGAGGACACTGCAGAGAACAGTGAAAGATTTGGGGGATGAGGTAGATTGACTTGACTTAAAATAGAAGATTGGTCTAAGGGAATAGTGGGAAATCACCGGATAAATCGTAACCTTCTTGAGAGCAGGTATAAAAGCTTTTTTAAATCTGCGTATCCTCTGTACCTAACACAATGTCTAGCACATAGTAGGCACTTAATAAATGCTTGTCGAATAGAATTTCTTTTAATGTTTAGCACAGGGCTGGGCACATCATATGTGCTGAGTATGTTATTGATTGAATGAGATGGTTCAGTCCCTTTTTATAACAGCAAAACAACCCAAGGGAGAAAAAGGAGGCAGCTTAGGCTGGACAGGGTACCACCACCTTGAGGACTGCCTCCCCTGAGACCTTGATGAAGACAGCCCAGATCCCTGGACCCAAGAGTCTTGGGAATAGCATTGCCCCCAGATCATCAATCTTGCTGAAGCCATCACCTGGGGCAGTTAACTAGTGTGGAGAAGGGGTCAGTTAACTCCATCCACTGCTACCTACAATCAAATAAATAAGTCAACAAGCATATAATAATGATGATAGCTAACATTTACATAGTGCTTACTATGTGCCAGGATCTGTGCCAAGCACTGGGAATACAAAGAAAGGCAAAAGACAGTTTCTCCTCTCCAGGACTTCACAGTCTGGGGGCAAGGGATGGGGCAGAGAGCGGGACAGCAACATGCAAACAACCATGGAGAAACAAGATATAGATGGGATAAATTGGAGATTGTCAATACAGGGAAGGTACTGGAATTAAGAGGGGATGGAAAAAGCCACAGGGTCGCAAGCCAGTCTTGCTAAAGCAGCAGCAAGCTACCCTATGGAGGAGACAGGAGCACTGCTACCATCTGGACCACCATCTCTCCCAGGGGAGAGAATGCATGATTCTGAACCCAAGAACCTGGGAACAGCAGTGCTTCCAGACCACTGGGCTCCCATCCATCATTAAGGAGAGAAATCACTTTGGGGAAGGGGTCCACTTTCCCAATCACCACTATCAAGGGAAACAAGGCCAGAGGAGATGTGGCCTGGCTTCTCTTCCAGCTATGGCCAAAGCTGCCAAAGACCTGTTAAAGAAAGTTCGTGCCACCAGAGACATTAGCCCCTTCAAGTCAACATTAGAAACATATATGATTGGATTGGTGGAAATGACATAAAAAATGAGGCAATATCTTCTGTTGTGCTGCTGCATCCTAAAGTCCCCTGGACCTTTCCATCTGGCTTGAAGATGAAACCTCTCATCCCCCATTAAAATAATATTAATAATAGCTAGCATATACATAGCAATTTAAAGTTTGCAAAGTGCTCTACAATTATGATTTCATTTGGTCCTCATGACAATCCTGGGAGATATCATTATTAGCCCTATTTTACGGATGAGGAGCTGGAAGCAGTTAAGTGACTTGCCCAGGATTACACAGCTAATAATTATCTGAGACAGGATTTGAACCTAGTTCTTCCTGATTCCAGGCCCATTAAGCTTCCTTAGAAGAGGGACTCTATTACTTTTCTTTTTTAAATTTTTTAAAAAATATATTTTAATTTTATTAAATATTTCCCAATTACATGTAAAAAATTTTTAACATTCATTTTTTAAAATTGTGAGGTCAGAATTCTCTCCCTCTTTCCCCTTCCCCATGCCCTGAAAAGGCAAGCAATTTTCTATCACTTTTCTATTTACACCCCCAAAGCTTAGCACAGTGCTTTGAACATAGTAAGCATTTCATAAATGCTTCCCCCCACCTCCCTTCAGCTAAGTGGTGCAGTGGATAGAGCCTCTGGCCTTGGCCTCAGGAAGACCTGGGTTTAAATCCAGCGTCTGACACTTACTAGATGTGTGACCCAGGGCAAGTCACATCATCCCCTCTGTAAAATAGGGATAACACAGTAATAACAATCATGGTACTATCTACCTCTCCCTATTGTTGTGAGAAACAAATGAAACACAATTTGCAAAGCACTCTACAAATGCTAGCTAGGATTCTTCATTTTACTTGACAGGCACTCTTCAACAAACAAGTCCCACGGTCAGGTCATAGGGTCCCCAAAGCTGCCCCTCCACTGGGACGGTCACATCCTTCTCCCTTCTCCTCCTCCTATCTCTCGCCTCTTCCTTATCTTCTCCTCTTCCCTCCTTCCCTTCTCCTCCTCTCTCCCTCCCCTCTCCCTCCCCTCTCCCTCCCCTCTCCCTCCTCTCCCTTACCTCCTCCTCCCTCCCTCCTCTTTACCTCCTCCTCCTCTCGCCTCAGAAGGTCTGCGGCGCTGAGCCTCGGCCAGGACTACATTTCCCAGGGGGCTTCGCGCTCAGACTGGTGACGTGACACTCGGCTCTCGGGAAATCCAGACGTGCCGGGAGCCGGGGGCGAGGATGGCCGACAAGCGAGGTGACCTAAGGGCCTGCGGGGGACGGGGTGGTGAGGGGGGGTAAAGGGGGGTGGGGCACACGGCGGGGGAAGCCCCTCGCCTGGCTCGCGACTCCACGGGGGCGGCGGGAGAGGGGCAGGGCTGGAGCCGGTCTCCCGGGGTAACGGGGGGCGGGGTCTCGGTTCCGGGCTCCGGGGGTGTTTGGAGTTCCCCGCTGGGAAGGGCCTTAGAGAGAATCCAGCCGCCTCTGATGCACACATGGGGAAACGGAGGCGCGGGGGGGGGGGAACGTCAGCGAAGCTGGGGCTCACCCCTAGGCCCCCCGACTCCGAGGTAGCGCTGTAGGGTGTGCGAAGTGCTTTAGCGACAGGAGCTCGTCCTGACCTCCCAGCAGCCCTGGGGCCATGCTTATTATTCTCCATTTAACAGATGGGGAAACTGAGGCAGGCAGCAGGGAAGCTGTTACTGCCCTGGAAGGGTCCTCCTGACTCCGACCCCTATCCACTGGGCCTCTGTAGGATCGTGAAGGAGCCTTGGATGTCATCTCATAGTAAGGGCTGACCTCCATACAGGCTTTAAGGTTTGGGGAGTCAGCGAGACCCAAGTTCAAATCCTGCCTCAGACACTGCCAAGTCACTTCCCGGCTGTTGGCCTCAGCTTCCTCATCTGTAAAATGGGGGTCATACCTGCACCTACCTCCCAAGGTTGTTGTGAGGATCAAATGAGAAAATATGTGTAAACCTTAAAGCACAGTGTTATTTATTAAGCACCGACTATGTGCTAAGTGCTGGGGCTGCTTCTTTGTTTTTGTTCTCTCTTGTTCAGTTCTCTGGTGACCCCATTTGTGGTTCTCTTAGCAAAGACACTGGAGTGGTTGTCATTTCCTCCCTCCTTCCTTTGCTCATTTTACAGATAAGGAAACTGAAGCAAATGGGTTTAAGTGACTTGCCCAAGGTCACTCAGTGTGTGAGGCCAAATTTGAATTCAGGAAGACCAGTCTTCCTGACTCCAAGGCCGGTGCTCTATGTTACACCACCTTACTGCCCAAGTGCTGGGGATACAATTAATAAGAAGACAGTTCCTGCCCTCAAGGAGCTTCCAATCTAATGGGAGAAGATCACACACAAAAGGAGGCAGGAAAGGTGGTGGTGGTGGGGAGACCAAAGGGTATGGGGGCGCATCGTGTTCTGTGGAGTTGAAACCTGGCTGAGCAGCAAATGCAGAGGGGAGTTTATATTAATATTAATTAATATGGATATTATTAATCAGTAAACATTTCTTAAGTACCTACTGTGTGCCAGCCACTGAGCTGTACACTTTGGATACAAAAGGAGGCAAAAGGCAGTGCCTGCCCTCAGGGAGCTCACCATCTAATCCAGAATTATAATTAATATTATGACTTTTTGTGTCTGGCTTCTCTTCTCAGCCCTGGGGTTTGGGGGTTGGGGGTTGGTCCTTACCCCATACTCACCATCCAAGGAGGAAGCTTTGGCTTCTCACTGTTCCTAAGTGGACTCAAGCCAGCGTCATCCCCAACTCCACTCCAGAGCCTGCCTCTTCAGTCAAACCCTGTGGTGCTATGGAAGTGTGAATCAGGATGAGAAGGAGCACTGAGCAGATTGTCACCTTTCCTTGGGTGCTTCCGGGGAGCTCCCTCGCCTCCAAGTCGACCCCCAATGCCACACTGAGGTGACTCAATTGGAGGCCTGCCATCTACCTGCAGGCTGGGGCAGATTCTGCCAAGCCAAGAAGGCTCTGTAACAGAAGGGTCCACTCTGCCTCCTGAGGGTGAGCCTAGCTCTGGAGAGAGAGAGAGAGAGACCCATGGACAGGAGGCTGGTCCCCAGGAAGAAACCTCTTCGAGGGTGGGTCCCTGTGGCCAACTTGAACTCAAAGAAAAGGAACAAGAGCCCCCCCTGGAGGGGCTTCTGCCTTCTTCGTGGGGAGGATGAGATTCCAAAGGCATTTGAGGAGGAAACGCCCTCCACCAGGGCAAGTCGGCACCTTTGCAACTTGTCATCTTAGAGCTAAAATGTTAAGGGAATTCCCTCAGGTCCTACTGCCTGGGAGTGTTAAAGGTGAGACTCCCAGTTCGAGGCTGTTTCTCTGTTGATTACAACATGGCCTCTCAAATTCTCACTATTAGGAATAGATGTGTTAAAGTACTTATTTATGGGAAGGGTCTTGGAGAGAGAGGGAGAGGGAGAGAGAAACTGTAAACTCTCAAGAGCTGGAAAGACCCCTTAAGGGCCATCTGTTTAAAAACTGTTCTAGCATTTATTAAGTGCCTGCTGTATACAGACATGGTCCCCGAATGCAGAGAAATTATAGTCTAGTAGGGCAAGATGACACACACTAATCTATGCTAATACACAGTAAGTACATTAGACAGGTACAGATCAAATGCTATGCCAGATTCTGGGGGGAAATGTGATTTATATACTGGAGGGAATCAAGGTAGATTTCTTGGAAGAAACCATTTGAATTGGGATTAAAAGGACAGATGGGAATAGATAGATCCTGACCAGGTGGACATGGGCCAGACTTGATTGGTATTGAAAGCTCTATTGGGGTGGAGAAAGGCTGGGCAGCATCCCATGCTTAGGGAGGAATGGGAGGTAGGAAGGGTAAATGGAGGCCTGCGTATCTGGAGCCTTGACTGCCAGGTTGAGGAGTCTGAATAGAATGGGTGAGCAAGCTGGATGATGAGGGCAGACAATGAGGAAGCTTTATTAGGCCGAAGTGTATGGGATGTCTGCGGCCTCACTGCCCCACAGTTATCCAGCCTCTACTTAAGTACTTCCAGGAAACGGGAAGCTCACTACCTTTTTTTTTTTTTTTTTGGTGAGGCAATAGGGGTTAAATCACACAGCTAGTAAATGTCTAGTGTCTGAAGCCGGAATTGAACTCAGGTCCTCCAGATTCCAAGGCCGGAGCTCTATCCACTGCACCACCTAGTTGCCCCTGAGCTCACTACCTCTTGAGAGTGACTGACATGGGACAGTTGTAACGACTTGAAAGTCATCTGAAAGGGCAGAGTTCATTGTGATGAGGTCTTTTAAAGTCTCATTAGGGAGAGGGAGGGAGCAGCTAGGTGGTACAGTAGAGCGAGCACTGGACCTAGAGTCAGGAAGACCTGAGGTCAAATCCAGCCTCAGACACTAGCTGTGTGACCCTGAGCAAGTCACTTAACCCTGTTTGCCTCAGTTTCTTCATCTGTAAAATAAAGTGCAGAAGGAAATGGCAAACCTCTCCAGTATCTCTGCCAAAAAAAACCTCAAAATGGGGTCACAAAGAGTAGGACGTGACTGAACAACAACAGCTGGGAGAGAGGGAGGGAGGGAAGGAGACTAGGAAATGGAGGGGATGCAAAAGCCAAAGGTTTGGAGTCTGAACCTCTACCAATGCAGGAGGCACCTTCTCTTCCACTTCAGAGTCTGTTCAGAGCCGCCCAAGGCACTGAGAGCTTGAGGTAATTGCCCAGGATCCCAAAGTCAGTAGTTGCCAGAAGAAGGACTTGAATCCAGGTCTTTTGGACTCTGAGGCCAGCTCTTTAGTCCCTACACTCTCTCAAAAACAAAAAGTATCAATTTTTAAAAAATGGTCCTGGAACCAAGCAGCACACCCTGTCCCACTGAGTCACAAACGCTCCTGCTCACACAATCTGACTCCAGAAATCAGGGGGCTTGTCTGTGCTCTGCCCTGTGTTGGCCTCGCCTGGGGTGGGGAGGGGGTGGGAGAGGGCTCTGCCTTTAGGAGCCCATATGGTTGGAGGAACAATAACACGAGCCACAGAGAACTGATCCTCGTGGAGTATTAGAGCAGGAGGGCCTTGGAGACCGGGCTGGCCAACCCCCTCACTTTGTTTTATTTTATCTTTTCAGCCAGAGGCAAGGTTTATTAAAGATTTGCCATATTAGCCGACTCTTAAGGAAATCTGAACATTTGTGAGCCACTGGATAGGTTCTTAAGGAATCCGAGCACCTTAATGGAGACAAGATGGACCTTATGTACAGAAAGACTGTGGGAAGGATCTAGCAAAGATCTGGATGGGAATGGCCATTAAGATGGGCAGAACAGAACACCGGGGACTGGACCACATGGCCAAGGGAGAACAGTCTAGATAGGGTCAGGGTTGGGAAGCAGCCAGGGGCCTTAGGGAGGTAAGACAACTGAGAATTGGGAAGGTGAGGATGATAATGAAAGGCCAGTTGATAGGATTCTAGCCTCAGGGGAAGGTCAAAGACCTCGATCAAGTGGGAGAATTCAAAGAGAATCCCTTAGATAAATGGGATCCAAATTCTTTTTGGGGTAAAGGGTAAAGGGCAAAGGTCTTGGCTTCTGAAACTGTTTCCTGCTGGCAAGGGGCGTAGAGTTATCTCTGCCTCTCTGGGTCCAGTTCAGGGGGTCAGACTTCAGGTCCAGTGGGCAAGAAAACCTTGGACTCAGTTGGAGGTTGGTAGCCTGAACAATCATCTGGCTTAGGAACCTTGAGGAGACAAACCTGGCAAGGAGGTTAACAACGGTTGGGGTGGCATGAGTAGCTTGCCCAGGAATTCCCTGATCCCAAACAATTAGCTCAACTGTCTCCCACACTTAAGGGGGAACATGGGAGGTCTGGTGCACAAAGGGAGAAGGGAGATGGGAGGCTTAACTAGAGAAGATTGGCTCTCTCCAACTTCACCATCAGGTCCCTTCCCAACAAAGAGGCAGGGCAAGAGGAGAGCATTGGCTATCTTACCCTACAGGAAAATAAGGGGGGAAGGGGACAAGACAGCCGGGGGTTGATACAGGCGAGGGCAGATTGGGGGAGGGGATAATCAAAAGCAAACACTTCTGAGGAGGGAATGGGTCAAAAGAGAAAATAGAATAAATGGGGGGCAGGACAGGATGAAGGGAAATATACTTAATTTTTCACAACACGACTACTATGGAAGTGTTTTGCATGACTCCACATCCATAACCTGTATTGAGATGCTTGCCTTTTCAATGAGGGTGGGTGGGGGGGGAGGGAGGAAGGAAGGGAGAAAATTTGTAACCCAAAGTTTTAAAAACACGTTTAAAAAAAAATTTAAAAAAAAAGAATTTTACATTTGTTGACCCCAAAAGATACCTTGATATCATTGAGAAATAGTCCATAAGATGAAATAACTGTTTAGTATAATTTTTAGTGGAGTCATATAACTTGATGCCATTCATGTACATCAAGTGATTAATACAATGTTTTGGTACTAGTTATTTTTTTATTTGAAAGCTATTTTCATTTTTATTTAGGAATGATGATAATTGATTTAAAGCTAGGTAGAAGCACAGTGGGCTTAAATGGTCTCCTTGGAACATGTTATGTCATATTTTGTTCTTGAAATTATTGTTTTATTAGCATATTTTGAATAAAGAAGTTTTCTACATGTATATTAAATATTTTTTTAAAATGCAAAAAAACAAAAAGAGGAGAGCATTGAAACAACAGTAATTGGGCCTGAAGTGTTTAGGGTCCCATTGTCAGTTTCTGCAGTTTCCTCCTAATATCTGGGGCAGACTGATTAATGAAATACATGCTAAGGATTGTTGCTTCTTCTATAGAATTGGGATCTAAATTCGTATATTTTTAAATAGCTTCTACTAGCATGTCTTGGGAAAGGGCAGGGTTTTCCTTTTCTCCCTGAGTAATTTCTTTAATTTTTTGAAAATTTACTTGCTTTTGAAATGCAGTTCTTAGGCCTTCTAATGGGCAAATTACCATATAGTCACTCTTTCCCCTATCTTCACTCTTCTGATAATACCATCCTGGATCAGTAGTGGGAACAGCAACTGTCCCTGGGGGGTGTTTTGTGGGGTCAGCCAAATGGTCCCCAAATTTTTGGGCTTATTCCCAGATTCTCCTCAGTGGTGTAAGGGGTGGAGAAGAGGATATGCAAATTACCCCAAGAAAGCTCGAATTGTAGGGACATGCCCCTAAAGCCCTCAGTAAACTTGGTGGAAATCTTCTGAGTATCGCCCCAGTTTCTCCTTAACCTGAATGAGGTCTAAAATGAAGAACGGAACATGCACCCTAATTGTCCCATTAGGGGAGGCAGGAACTTCTTTTAAGGAAAAAAGCTCTGAAGGTGGTGTGGGAACAGAGGCTCCCCTCATTTTACAGAGAAGGAATCTGGAGCCTAGGGGATCACAATTTAGAACCCAAGGGATCAAAGTGCTTTACCCAAAGGGCTGTGGGGAATTCTTGCCAAAGCTGGCCTTCAAAATGAGGCTCCTTCCACTGTTCAGCATGGCTAAAACGAGGGTTCTGGGAGTTCAGTTTGCAAGCACACATATGTGATCCTCTGCAATTACTAATCACACACACAATTCAGAGCCTCGGCACTCATAGGCTCACACACCTGTGGGACACTGGGGAATCTGCTGAGTGTCGGAGAGAGGGAATCCTTTTCTGAGGGGGCCTAGTGCTCCAAGAGCATCACTGGTTCACTAGGATTGGGGCTGCAGGGCAGGGTTTGAGTTTCTCATAAATCAAGGGTCTTTGACCTGGGCTCTGTGACCTTTATTGAAATTTCAAAGTAATTAATTTCCTTTGTAATCCTATGTATTTTATGGCATTAAAAACATTCGGAGGGGCAGCTAGGTGGCGCAGTGGATAGAGCATCAGCCCTGAAGTCAGGAGGACCTGGGTTCAAATCTAGACTCAAATCAAACACTTGACACTTACTGGCTGTGTGACCCTGGGCAAATCACTTAACCCCAATTGCCCAAAAACACACAAAAAACAAAAAAAAACACCACCAAAACATTCGGGGGGTGGGGTGGTGAGGGCTCCACCAGATTGCCAAATGGGTCCAAGACCCCAAAAGGATGAAAGATAAAAGCTCCTTCTCCTCAGTCTAAGAGCCAGTGAAAGCAGCTATACACTTGTGCTGGACCTGACCAGCATCTTCTTAGCCCCTTCCCATGAAGCCAAGTGTTTAGAAAGCACCACAGTTTGGGCTGACCATCTGCTCCTCCCGCAGTGTTCCTGCTGTCCTGCCCGGTTCAGCATTATGCCTGGGGGAAGGTCGGCTTTTCCAGCGAAGTGGCCCAATTGCTGGCAAGCAGTGACCCGATGATGGTCCAGATTGAAGAGGACAAGCCATATGCAGAGGTGAGGAAGGCCCTTTCTCTCACAGATGAGCCATGCCCAGGGATCCAGAAACTATCCTAGGGAACCCCAGCTGCCCTGGAGTCCTTCAGCTCCTCGTGGCAACCTACTCCCCTTAGGCAGGTGATTAGAAAGAAGGAAGTCCCAGCCCAACCAGTGCTTACAGACCAAAAGACAACACTGACACAAACAGATGTGATGTTCTGCCAGCAGAAAGGTAACAGGAGGTTTGGAAAAACGTAATCTGAGGATGATTGTTCTTTTTGTCTCAAAACTCATAGCGGTCACTGATTCCCTCCTCAATTTTGAGGCTTAACTTGCACAGGGAAAATAGGGGGTGGGGGACAGGGGATGGACTATGACCCAGGACAATCAAAAGGCCCATCAGATTGATAATAATCCCATATATCTGTGCAGTGTCTAACATTTGACCCTATCAATCTACCCACCTGTGAGGTCAGCAGAACAGTCAAAACTGAGTCCCAGAGAAGTTAAGTGGAGTGCTCAAGGTGACCCCTCTAATTAGTGAACCAAGGCCTCCAGACTCTAGCCCAGTGCTACGGTTGCCTGCCTGATGACAGAATCAGGACTCAACTCCATTCTCCTGACACAGTCTGGGACTACTCCAACCTATAGATGGTTGGGAGTTGGTGATCTTGTTTTGAGGTGGGTGTAGTCAAGGGGGTGTTGTGATTGCAGTTAAGGTAAACTGAGGCACAAAGTTCTAAGTACATTTGGTTTATTGGTCCGCTAGCAATTACCAATAAAAGGGGATTCCTCAGGCAGTCTAAAGACCATGAGGTGGGGCTTGCTAGTTTTTATATAGTTTTGGGAGGAACAGAAAACATAAAACAACATGATTGGTTGCAGAGTCTTTAGCATCATGATGGAATAGAAGGCTAGCGACAACCTCTCCTTCCATCTTGTTGCTAGGGAAACCTCATTGGTGGGTGTCCACCTGCATGGCTGGAGTCACAGGGATGAGAGTCCAGACTTTCTTGAAGGACAGCCAGCATTTTGCAGAGATAACAGACTTCCTGGCACCCCCTGCATCTCACAATGCTTGGTATCGAGATCACAGATCTCCCTTAATTATACATCGAGAGTAAGATGTGTAGAGACTATGTTTCTTTGACTTAAGGTGATTTATGGGACAACTGAATTTTAAACTGACTCAGAGAGGGAAAACTGAACATCTGGACTCGTGAACTTCTGAATGTAACCCAGAGACAAAGAAACGTGGCTCAGGCAGTTAGAGAATAGAATCAAATAGAAAATCACTATAGGATTTTCTCAGGGGTCTGTACCTGATTGTGGTGTTGGCTTGGTCCTCTAAGCAGCAGCTCACCATCAGCTTCCCTGTCCGACTAAGGATTCTCTCCTGTTCAGATGTGGATGGGAACCCACCCCCGGGGTGACGCTGTGATTCTTGACACTGATATCTCTGAGAAGACACTGGGGAAGTGGATCGCCAACAACTTGCCTTGCTTAGGGCAGAGCGTCAAAAAAACCTACGGAGATCTGCCTTTCCTCTTCAAAGTGCTATCTGTCAACACAGCCCTTTCCATCCAGGCACATCCCAGTAAGGTAGGAGATAAGCACAGGGGCCGGCGACAATGGGGGAAAGAGGGAGATTTTCTTTTTCAGGATGTCCCCCCACAGCAACCTTAGCAGCCCTCACCTCGCACTGATGACCTCACCCTTCCTTGTCCAACCCAAAGCACAATCCAGAGTTACATGACTGCTCCCAACTGAACCCTCTGGGGCCTGGCTTTGGCTAGCAGGCCATGCCTGGGCATCCAGCTTGGGCTGAGAACTGTGCAGGTGCTCTGCCCCTCTCCTTACCTAGCCTCGACCTGTTCTAAAGGACCTGAAGGATCATTGTTTTGCTATAACATGTTAGAGCTGGAAGGGACCTCTGAGGTCCCCTTTACAGTGAGAGGAGATTCCCTTTATAGGTACAACTGAGGCTGACAGACATGAAACGATTGGTGGGGGAGCTGGAACCAGAACTTGGGCTTCCTGGCTATCAAGATGAGGCAGGGGATCCTCTGACAATAAGATCCTGCGTCCTCATATCATCCCCAGGTCTCTCAGCAGCACATGCCCATTGCTGCGCTCAGGGCAATATAGCATGTGGGAGTCACAGAGGCCTAGTTCTCAGTTGGGGGTTTGGAGAGAGGCCAGGCCTCCCTCATGGCTTCTTGGCAAGGCCCTTGGCTGGCCATGTGCTGAGCCAGACCTGTAGCTGAGACTGAACTTATCCAAGAAGCCAGGCCCCCGAACTGAGGGGAAAGGAGACTGGGGCAAACTGTGTTGCCCCTCCTGCTTGGCAACACCTGCTTGCCAACACCTGCTTGCCTAAGTGTAGGTGGGTCCTGTGGGATGAGCACAAGTTTGGGAATGCTTCCAGATAGCTAGAGAGGTGGCCAGAGATCCTAATATGTTTACTGCTGTCTTTGTCTCTCTGACTCCCTCATAGGAACTGGCAGCGAAGCTTCATGCCCAGGCCCCTGAACACTACCCGGATAATAACCACAAGCCAGAGATGGCCATTGCCCTTACCCCTTTTCAGGCCTTATGTGGCTTCCGGCCTGTCCAGGAGATCGTGGATTTTTTTCAGAGTAAGGCCACGGACAGTGGGGTGGGCCTGGGGCTATGGAAGAAAGGGTGACCGCTGGAAGCTAGAGGGTAGCATCCTAAGGGCCTCTAAAATATTTGGAGGACCTTTTCAGATAGGATGTGACTGAACATCAATCCTGGGATACCGATAAGATTGATTTCAGCAGTGCAGGGAAGTGACTTTCAGTCAAGCGCTACATGGGGGTGGCTGGGGAGGTTGTGAAGCCTAGAATGAAGTCCTAAGCAGCAAGGAGGTCTGGGAAATTAAGACCACAGGCTGGCCACTGATGTGTTCTCTTGCAGTGCCAGGGCCCTGAGGATTTTGGGGGCCCTATCCCTGCCCCCAGGGCGGGGGGGGAGGGGGCTGAGCTCTGGTGTCAGACCCCCAGGCTTTCTTTCTGCAGAGGTGCCAGAGCTTCGGCTGCTGATTGGCAGTAAGGCAGCAGAACAGTTAGAACAGAGCATGGGCCAAGACCTCCAGACTATCTCTTCTGCCCTTCGGGTCTGCTTCACCAAAATGATGAAGAGTGAAAAGGGGGACTTTGAGGAACAGCTTAACATCTTGGTGAAGCGCGTCTCTCAGGAAGGTGGGTTTGCCTTTGGTGCCGTGGTGGGCTCAGCTCTCACGGGATCTCTCGTGGTGGGATGCTCTCACGGGATCTTCATCCTTTTTCTCCAGTGGGGTGCACTGGGTGAAACCAAATTTGGGGTGGGCACTGGCTCTTTGGTATTTCATTTTCATCAAGAGTTGCAGTTTAATTGAACATGACAGAACTTTCAAGGAAACATTTAATTGGAGTTATTCTGCATGAACTAGGTGACTCCTAAGGTACTTACTAATTCAGTTAAGACTACCATTTTCCCCAGTTCTCTGGATACACTCTTTCACCTCCTCTGCAGAGGAAGGCAGCGAAGAGTCTGGTCCTCCACAGGAACCCATCCAGCCTCGAGAGCCTTTTGTGCTCAGCCATGCCCTTGCAGGACACAAGCTATGGTTCTCACCTTAGGGAGCTCAGGCGTGCTGAACAACAGGCTAGCACAAGACAGGAGAGAATCACATGTTTAGCTGGTGCGGTGCTGCAGGCACCCAGAGCTCATCTCCTGTGGCAGCCAGGCTAGTGTCCTTGTCAGCAGAACACGTCTTTGCTCATGCTATCCTCTGAAGCTGTCTTCTTTCCTCCCTTAGGCCTAGGGAAATCCTACTCATACTTAAAGGCTTCAGACCAAGTTCATCCTCAACTCCCCCTCACCCACAGGAATAGCTTATCTTTCTGTCATGTTTGACAGTTTGTGCAACATGGAACTTCACTGGATCCTCACAACTGTGAACTTGGAGTACTGCCAGTATTTCCATTTGACAGATGAGGAAATCAGGGCTCGGGTTAAATGATTTACCCAAGACCACCCAGTATAAAAGTGGCACTGCCAGATCCAGAACCCAGCCTCTTATTGATTCTAAAACAAGGGAGTCCAGGAAGCCTCATGCTCTCTCCCCTCCTCTTGTGCTGTCTAATTCACACATTATAAGCTGCCTTATGTTGTTACTGCACTGTTCTCAGAGACACCCCACCACCCAGAGCCCCCTGCCTTGTCTCTTATTGCCCAGCACAGGGTAACAGACCTGTGGTTCACTGGGCAAGAGGGGAGGGTGAGGCTTGCAGTGGGGAGATCACGGGCCTCTGACCTGCTTCTGGCACCTCTTCCCCTCTAGTGGCAGAAGGGAAAGACGTGACAGCCTGTAATGGGGAACTCCTCCTGAGGCTTCATGGACAGTATCCTGGTGACATCGGCTGCTTTGTCATCTACTTCCTGAACTTGGTGATGCTACAGCCAGGGGAAGCCATCTTCTTGGAGGCCAACGAGCCCCATGCCTACCTAAATGGAGGTGAGTGGGGAAAGGCAACAAGGGCCAAGTGGACGGGTCCACAGGCTCGGGGTCCCAGCAAGAGGGCCATATTTCCAAGTATAATCTAGTGAGGAGGGCCATAGAGAAATGTGCAGCCATCTCCATCCACTGCCTTGCTTCCCCCATTGCTTTTCGATTCCTTCTCACTACCACTTTGACTTAGATCCCCTAAAATACTGGTGTCAACTCAAAAAGAAATGGATCCTCATGGGCCACATACTGACTTAAAAACCACAAGTTAACATTAACTATGGGGTATTTTATTTCATTGTGTTAAACATTTCACAATTATATTTCAGTCTGGTTCTGGCCACTGGCCTATGCGGCCCCAAGCTTGATATTCTGCCATAAAACAAAGCTGGGCAATGGAAGGGGTAAACATGGGGCTGAAGCAGAGACAGAATGTCAAGGGCCTATGTTAGTGAACACTTCCCTTGAGTGATCCTTTATGGGCTGCCTCCTTCAAGGGTAGGAGGCTTGGATGTCCTAGGGATAGCTGGTGGTTTGAGGATGGGGTGCTGCTGGAAGAGCATGGGCCAGCATGACAGTCAGGGAATCTTTGTCTGCTCCTATGGAGGGAATGCTAGGGGATGGGGAAGATCAGGTAGACTGACCAATGTGTCCACTCTTTCTAGACTGTGTGGAGTGTATGGCATGCTCAGACAACACAGTGCGAGCTGGCCTGACACCCAAGTTCATTGATGTGACAACCCTATGTGACATGCTCAACTACACTCCAGCCCCAAGAAGTTCAAAACTCTTTTCTCCTGTGGTTGATGAAGTCGACCCTTATGTCTCCATCTACAATCCACCTATACCTGAATTCGCAGTTTTACAGATCAAGGTGAGCTGTGGGGACACTGCCCCACCTCCTCAATCCTTGGGCCCTCTGGCACCGCCAGGTCAGATACGGGGCATGAGACGAAGGAGACAGGGTGACTGCTTTAGTGCGTAAGGGACAGATAGGCCGACTTACTAACGCTTGTTACGGGGCACCTGGGCCGTGATCAGCACATCTCCTCCACAACCTCTGGGTCTACACTAGACCAGTAAGTTAGGGCAATGGCAGGTCCTGCTCCCCTTTGGTTCCATCTACTTCTCTTCCCATAGGTTCCTTCCACCACTCGCTTCTACGTGGTTACCAACATAGAGTCAGCCAGCATTCTCCTGGTGGTGAAGGGAAAAGCAAAGGGTAACCCATCAGTATCCAAGTCTGAGCTCTCCTTGCAGCGTGGCACTGTAGTCTTCATCGCAGCCGATGAGTTTCTCTCATTGGAACTCAGTCCGGGGCAGGACTTGCTGATGTTCCGAGCCTGCTGTCTGCTCTAGCCTGGCCACGGTTAGCCCTGCGGTCTCCCACCGGCCCATGTTGTATCTGTGTTGTGTCTCGGAGCAGCTCCAAGAAAGTGGGCTCAAAGATCATGCCAGCTGTTGTTCTTACCTTGCTCCTGAAAACGTTGGCCCACCTGGAGGAGCTGGGGAAGGGACCTGTTCTACACGGGTGGGACAACCATCTGTCTAACAGTGGAAGAGGGATATACATGCTGTATCTCTGGAGTTATTTAAGCACACAATTAAATGTTGACTGCCCCACAAAGATGCTGTACTGGATGGACTGTCGGACATAATCCCCTCCCCACTCTAAGGTTCTAGGATTTAACACCAGTCTCCCTGTTACCACCCTTGGCATTAGTCCAGGGCATAACGTGGCACAGGGCACCCCATTGCAGACACTGTGCCTGATGCTCAGAAACCTGAGCAAGGCCTTTCCTCCCCCTCATTTGCCTCAGTTTCTTATTCTGTAGTGGGTCGAGTGGTGGGCTGGTAGCAGTGCTGAGCATATTCCTCCAAAGTTTGCAGTGAGCCTCTCTCAGGCAGACCATTGAGGTGGGGATGTATGGTTTCTATAGAAGGGGTTTCTTCACCACTGGACACGATGCCACAACCCTCAGGAGGTGGTTGGTCCAATCCAGAATCAGCTAGCATGTTAGCACTTGTTTTCCTCCCTCCAAAGCTCGCTAGAGTGCTCTGCTTCTGGCAGACTTCCAACAAGCATCTGTTGAGTTGACAACTAGTTCACTTTGGTGTTCTGATTATTTTATCTTGATTTTGACCTGAAGTGTCCACAGGAGGAACTTCTGTTAATGCAGGTCAGCATCCCACAGAGCTGCCTAGAGCTGAGAGGCCAAGCTAAGCCAGCCAGGATCTGATGGGGGAACTTGAATCTGGGTCTCCTGTAATGGGCTCACCAGGAAGTCACCTGAACTCTCAACAGAAATACCAGGGCTAGGGAGGTACATGTCCCTGTGTTGATAAAAACTCTGTACCAGGGAATGGCAGAATGGGGACATTACTTTCCAAGATGCTAGACTTGATGTGAGTGGGACTTCAGTCCCTTTGTGAGGCTCAACAAGCATGGGACATTATGCTGGGGAACTGCTTCTTTTCTATTATAGAAGGTCTTACTCACCAGTTTGCTGACATTCAAGAAAGGGTTGGTGATCAGAAGAGCTGGGCCCATGTTCCCCAGCCTCAGGCAGCTCAGGGCAGTGTCAAGTAGGCGATGGCAGAAGTTGTTTTTAGGTAACCCAGCAGTTGCTCTGTGTCATTCACAGGGCCCAGGCTGAACCCACGCATCCGAGATGACAATGCCCAAGGCCTGTGTCGGCGCTAGGCCCTTGCTAGCTGGTAATGGTGGGGGGAATCAGGAGCGGGTACAAGAAAAACAGCCAAATGGACCCCTAGCTTGGGTGGCCTTTGTGATGTCATGACACACTGATTTAGGAGATAGATAGCTAGCCTCAGAGCCCAAGAGACCTGTGCTGAGTTTTTTCCTGACTGGCCAAGTGACTAGGGCAAGACATCAATCCTCTTGGTGCTTTGGACAGTGACAAGAGAAGAGAGATTTCCTGTAGCAATGAAAGCCCAGGTCCGGGGCCCCCCTCCCCCCATCCCTGAGGGCTAAGAGGCAGCACCTGCTGACACCACAGCTGCAGCTGAGGGGCATACCAGCGCCCCAATTCCTAGTTCCTGCAGGGAGGAACAGAGATCCTCCTAGGATCCATAGGTCCAGATCTTTCATCTCTCACCTGGGGGGCTCATGCTAGTAGCCCCTACAACACTGACACACACAGAGGTCTTGTAGCATGAAGAAATTTACTGATATTATAAACTCTGCTCATGATAGAAAACTCTAAGCCATACACATCTCTGAATATACATACTATGTACACCACATAAACCCACCCCAAGATTGAGTAGCCAAAACCAACTGGTCCGTTTTCCTAAGTGTACTGATTGTCAATTGCAGAGCACCAGAAGGTGAGGGACCCAAAGCCGCCCCATCACTGGTGGTGCGCCCAAGGCCACGGGACTTTTAGCAAGCAGCTTGGTCTGACAATCGGTTGGGGTGACTCCAGACAGACCCTGTCTTGTTGACTATACTTTTCGATAGCCAGCCACCCTCTTACAACTTCTACGCAGTGCACTTACAGCTTCCTGTCAGAATGGAATCCCCACTGATCTCTAAGGCAGCATGGGCATTAGTGCCAGAAACTTCAGAGGCTCTTTTCATGGCAATGAGACAACCAAAGAAACCACTGGGTGGAGAGCCAAGGGCTAAAGCAGGGGGTCAGAACAGCCCCATAAGTCTAAGGAAGAACACTGGTTCTGGCTCGGAGCCCAGGCTTTTCTATCCTTTCATCCCACTGGGGAAATGCCCGAACCTCACTCAAGCCCAGAAGAAGATCTGTAAAGGTGAGAAAGTAACCAAGCTTTTAATGAACTCCCTGCTAGGCCTGTCCTACATCCTTCCAGTGCTTTTTTCTCCCCACTCACTTGTTCTCATTCTTTACAAAAAACACACACACACACACACACACACACACACACACACACAAAACAAGCCATAACACAACAACCTGGGAATACAGATGCGCACAGATCCTAAAAGTGGACAGACAGTTACAGTGGAACAACTGCCCCAAAGGGGTCTGAGGTCGACAGCAAAAGTACAAAAAAAAATAGGTCAAAGTTACTGTTACTGTTTAGGTTGTGTCTGAAATCCCTCTGGCCTTCTCTTGTCCAGTCCAGATCTAGGAGGCCCAGCAGACCCTCATGGTCACACAGCCCTCCTGTGGACTGACAAGGCCAGTGGGACAACAGATTAGTGGAGCTTAGTGACTTCGAAGCACCTTTGAGGCTGCCCCAGTTCCCTTAATGTTCCTCTTCCCACAGAACCATGAGACCAAGCACTGACTTGGTACAGGTAGTCCCCCAAACTCGCCTGGGGGGGGGGGGGACAGGAGCACGTCAAGAAACCAGTCTGCAGCTTAGGAAGGGCCATGTGGAAGATGACCCCAAGGTGCCAGACAACCAAGGGGAGCCTTGGCCTGGTAAATTCCCAATGTACAGCAGCTCCCTCCATGGCCCACGTTCCCTCGATATAGGTAAAACAAACCAACCATATGGAAATCTAAAAATCCTGGGGGAAGCTGAGCCTGACTGCAAAAAGTCCCTGAACCTAAACAAATAATTCAAAGGACAAGTCTCAAGGTTTTGTATCTAAATGTTATCCAACCTGGATCCTTCCGGCTGAGGAAACACACTCCTGGGTGAAAATGAAAACCCAAGAATATCTGGAGGAACCCCGACTCTAAGTCTGCCTTGAGGATTTGCTGAGGTCCACCAAGAGGGGAGAGGAACAGGAAGGGCAGGCGAGCCATGAGGAAGAGCCCCAGGTTGGGGATGGTCGGCCCCTTTGGTCATGTGCTTCCCTGGTTTGTCTGACTCCCACTTTCTATTCCTTGGGCTAAAGCACACATCAGTCCACCAATCCTTCAGTCCAACTCCAGAGTTCTTAACAAAGATAACAAAAACTTCTGATCCGTCCTCTCCTCACCAAAGCTGGAGGTCAGCCCCCTCCCACAGTATCTGAATGCCATCAACCCAGGAAACAGGCCAGGGGCGCCAGGCGAGAACAAGGCCAAAAACAAAAGACCTGAAACCTCAAATAAATAAATAAATAAATGCAGGTTGGGAGGGAAAGAAGAACTAGCTTCAGAGCAGCCACAGCACCTGACTACGGGGTCGTGGTCAACCACAGCAATTTCACAACTCCCAGGAATTGGAAATTGGTTATTACTGAGGGCCACGGTCAACATTCCCAAAGCATTGGGGCTCCCTCACCAGAGGTAGGCTTAGGGGAAGGGGAAAGCCCAGCCAGCAGCACCTACAGAGAAGGTGCACATTTCACTTTGGAAGGGCCTGTGAAACTCCCTTCTGTCAGTATCTCAGGGGAGCCAAATCCTTTCTGAAGGCTACTCAGCCAAGGGCAGCTGCCTCTGACTCCTCTTCCCGACCTGGCCATAGAATCTCATCTCATCACACTATCGATGCTCCCTCGGAGAATGCCAAACCAACATCCATTGCATTCCAATGATAAGTGGGTCAATTTCATGAGCTGATGACTTTTTTCTCTAAAACAAGACAAATTTTGTTTCCCTTATTCTTTTTTTTTTTTTTCTTGGTGAGGCAATTGGGGTTAAGAGACTTGCCCAGAGTCACACAGCTAGTGTTATGTGTCTGAGCCCGGATTTGAACTCAGGTCCTCCTGACTCTAGGGCCGGTGCTCTATCCACTGAGCCACCTACCTGCCCCTACCCTTATTCTTAAGAATCAAAAAAATCCTACATTTCCCTCCCTGTACAGAAGAGTCTTCTCCCAATGTGATGACTGCTGCATCTGCGAGAAGCTGGGTGTAGCCCTCCTACATTCCCATGCACTTCCCACCTGAACCTCTAGAGCCTTTGGCCCAAGAAACAGCATGGCAGAGCATACTGCAAGTCACTGACCTTCCTAAGTGGATGTTTGGCTCATGATGAATCTGGTGCTGACGGCTCTCTAGGCCCGGGGGAAGCTACTGTCCCTCTTGTGGCTTCCCCCAAGGCAGGCGCTGCCTACTGGACAGTGCAGGAGAATGCTTCCCCGAGGCAGCAGCAGCAGCAGGTGCAAGATGAGGAGGCCATGGGCTTGGGAGGAATGAGGTCCAGATCTTCATCATCCGGCATCTCATCCAAGTGATAACCATCTTGCAACAGTTGCCGGTTCAGATCCTGATTCACCTGCTGAGGGAAGAGGTTAGGACGATTAGAAGCCAGGCTGGAAAGTAAGAGTAAGTGCTGCGCAAAAGTGAACATGTCCTATGCACTCAGTGGCCAACTGCTATTGCTAGATGGGCTTTCTAAATCCTGGATGGCATCTCTGCCACACCGGCCACCCTAGAGACCTGTGAGCTTGCTGTACATCTGACTTGTTGCTCAATTCCAAAAGCAGAGTGTGACACTGTCCCCCTGCACCTACAATAGCCACTGGGCAGGGTGCTCCCTGGGGTATAATGAAGGGGAAAAGACAAACCCAGAGCCCTAACCCAGACCCTGATTCAATGGCAACTCACGTTAGAAAGTACCAGGCCAACCACCTCTTACTCTGCTTCTCTACCTAGAGTCAATTCTATTCAATTTGAAAAACATACGATGTACCAGGCACTGTCCTGGAAACTGAAGGTACAAAACCAGAATGGTCACATGTGTTCTGAGAAGTAGAGGGACAAAGCCTGTTGCTGTGATTTCACTGGTATAGGGTATTCCCTAGTAGACCAATGACCTGTCCAGAGTCATACAGCCAGCAGATGTCAGGACCTGAACCCAAGTCTTCCTGGCTCCCAGATCAGGTTTCTATCCACTACCCACACTGCCTACTAAATATGGAGATAAGTACGTACAGAAAAATATAAAACCATGGAGGGAGGGGCACACTTTCCTAACTGGCAGGAAGCTTGGGGTTCCAAAACAGATGAAAATAAAGAGCTTTCCAGACACGAAAGAGACATTATGCAAAGGTAGGGAAAAAGGGGTAATGCTCCCTATGGGGTACAGGAAGAAGGCCAGTCTGTATGAATGCAGACTTTGTTAGGGGAAGTAATGGGTACTCAGCCTGGAAATACAGACTGGAGCCAAAGTGGGATGGGCTTTAAAAGTCCGAGGAGCTCGAGCTGTGTCCCACAGGCAACAGAAAGCCAAAGAAACTTCTCAAGCAGGTGAGTGACATGGCTGGCCTCTCCCTTCAGGAATGCCGTTTTACAGGTGTGTAGAGGACAGAGGGGAGAGAGGCTGAAGGCAGGGACACCAAGGAGAAAATGATTATAATAGTTAAAGCAAGAGGGACAGTGGGGAAGAGGACAGAGGGCGGCCCCTGGAATCATGAAGACCCAAGCCCTGCTTCTGAAACATCCCCATCCTGGGCAAAGACTGCAGGCTGCAGAGAAGATTCCAATCTGCCTTTGGAGAGGGAGGCCTTCTACAAATGAAATCACACCAACCAAACCCTGGTCTGAGTAAGAGTTACTGAATGCCCAAATGAAGGGCCTGAGGGGTGACTGGAGAGAAAAAAATGAAGGACAGAGGTGTCTGTGGGAGCTGAAGAGACAACTAACTGGATCTGGTGGGAAAAGTCAATGACTGGGGGAACATGAACCTAGGTGGGGCTGCAGGATAGTATGAATATAATCCTTTTATGGCTACCCAGCTAAGTGGTATAGTACAGAGTGCTGGACTTGCAGCCAGACATTCCTGGCTGCATGAACCTCAATCAATCTCAGGTTCTTTATCCATAAAACAGGAGTAAAAAGCACCTCCTTCTTGGGACTGCTGGGAGGACCAAATGAGATACTCATAAAAGTGTTCCACAAAGTTGGCTCCTTGTCATTAGAGGAGCAATGTTCTCTGCTACAAAACGAGGCCATCTTACAACCCCAGAATGGGTGTCACAAAGAGAAAGTCTATTACTACTCCAGTTCCTGATGGAAACACTGATGCTCTGGGGCAGGCAAAGAGCCAGGCCACGTCCCTCCCTGCCCTGGGAGAGGCAAAAGGAACTCAGCAGCCTCACCTGCACCACGATGGCCAGAGCCCTTTATAAGCAGGAGCTTCCCTAGGGCAGGGAGTGCACCTAACACAGAGGAGGCACTTATTAAATGCCTGCTGAGCACAATTACCCCACTTGTTCCTCCCAGCAACCCTGTTAGGGAGGTATTAGAGGGATTATTATCCCACTTTACAGGAGGAAAACTAGGAGCTTGAAGGGAGGCTAACTGATCCAAGGTCATAGAGCAAGTTGAGCAGCAGAGCTGGAATCTGACCTCAGATCTCTTGGGTCCAAATTCAGTGTTCTTGCTCAGACTCACTGAGGCCTCCCAACAGACCATGCAAAGATGGGCTCCTCCATGTTTCCTCCTCATCCTTTAATACTTATCCTCCTGCCCTCAGAGGCAGGTGCCTATTAACTGGCACTGTTCACTGTGGCAGAATCCCAAGGGCCCCCAGAGTTTCCCCAGAAGCCGTGGGCAGTACTGGACACTGACAGAAAAGCACATTATGGAATACTAAGGCATCTGGACCCCTCCCTGAAAATTTGCTGGCAGCTGTCATAAGGCAGAGAGCTCACTACACAATCTTCTTCTAATATCATTTCACAAAACATTTAGAAAGACTGTCCTTCCAGAAATCACATGCTAACCACCAACAACTGCTAGGAAGTGAGTCAGAGCCCAAGGGGACACCCTTCTTTTATCGACCTTCTCCAATGGCATCCCAGACACCTGAGCGACTGCTTGGGGTACACAGAGCTACACACCAAGAAGAGACTGCAGACCAGGTTCTGAAAAGACATGCCCTCCCTCCCTAGAGCCCCACTCAGTGAAGCTTGTTGGTGTTCAGAGGCCTGGGGGACAGAGGATTCCATACAGCCAGGGATTGTGGACTTGCCTCTGCAGAGGAGTACCCTGATGAGTATCTGGATTCCAGTTCTCCATCACTAGAAAAAGAGAAAGATAATAAAATACAAGGATGAAATCTGAACCTCAGTGCTAACTATGGCCAGATGGAGGGGAAGGATAAAGAGCTCCAGGGCACAGGCCACCTCATCACCAAAACGGCTTATGTTTAACGCTGAAGGACCTCTCAGACCAGTTAAGAGGTACTCAGGATTGCACCATCCTTCCACATTGTATTAATTCAAACAGCTGTGTTACATTCTTGGACAAGCCCTACAGTTTAAACAAACAAAAAGATGGCTGAACTCCACAGAATGGCATGACCCATCGGTTCAGAAGCCAAGCCATTCTTGGTAGGTACTACTCCCAGAAAAGAACTGGGAGGAATCTGGATAAGTATTCACTGTCTCTCTCCCCAAGTTCCTCCTGGCCTTAAAGGAAAAACTCACCTGTCTGAATCGAGAGACACCAGGTTCTCATCTGCACTTTGGTTGAGGGCAGCATAACCCTTGTTAAACTTCACTGACCTGAAGGGACACAGGGACAAAGGACAGAGATAATAGCATGGAATGAAGCAATGTCATTATATATCAGAAGCCAATATCTATAACTGTGGAAGCACAGAATTAACACAATATCCTTGGTCTCCCTCCTATAGTAAATGTATAATACATGGATGTACTGTGCATGTACATATAGTGCATGGATGTACTGTGAACTGTCTAGAAGATGAAAGATTTCCAGCTGCCTCATCTAGCCAGCTGTTGGATTTACCCTCATTTTAGAGGCATGAACTCTCTGAATCAGATAACCTTCAAGTCGAAGTGACCTCAGAGAGCACCAAGTCTCACTCCCTAAAGCATGATTCCTAACAAGTGGCCATCCAGCCTCTGCTTAAAGACCTCTAGTAACACGGAAGATACTAAGTCCTGGTGCAATCCATCCAACTTTGGGACCATTCTAATTGCTAAAATGTTAAATGTTAACCATGTGTTTAGCCAGTGAACAGAAGAGTGAAGCAATATGCGATAATGTAAGGAGCAGTGAAGGCTTGAGTTCTGGCCTGGGGTCTCACTGGATGACTGGGCAAGTTGCTTAACTTTTGTAGGCCTTGATTTCCTTCTTTGTAAAATGAAGGTTGGATTATAAACATTACAATGGCCCCAATATCTGTTTGAGTTATTATCTTTGCTCTTTTTTTTTTTTTACTAACTTCTTGAAAGAGAAGTCAACCCTCACTGACTCCATCTCTCCACTACCCACAACTCACTCCTCATCCCCTTACTCACTAAATCAGTTCTCTTGTGAAAGTCAACAACGACCTCCCAAGAGCCAAATCCAACGGCCCGTTCTCAGTCTGTGTCCTTTTGGCCCCTTCTTCAGCATCTGACACCGAGGACCATCCTCTGCTAGATCTCCTCCCGCCTCCTGAACTCCTCCTCTGCGGCTCCTCTCCCGTTTCTGTTCCCCACGGCTGTCCCTTTGGTCCTCTTTTTCTAGGCCCTCTCCCTAATAATCTCTCCCAGTTTCAAGTATTCACTTCTGTGTCTATGACTTCCACTTCCAAATCTATGAATTCAATCCTGACCTCTCTCCCAGACTCCACATCTGCATTTCTCACCAACATCTCACGTTCATTTTTGCTGTCAGAGGCCTTGAGATTAAATCCATGCTCTAAATACAACCTGTGTGACATTAGACAAGTCACTGACCCTCTCAGCCAGTTTCCTCATCTGCCCTGACAGTGCCGGCCTAGGTGGTGTGTGCATCATTCCAAGGATTTAGGAATGTCAGGCAGCTAATATGTCTAAAGTTGGATGCGTCGACTCTGCTCTGGACGAGCCTCTCTTCTTGACTTTCTCCCATTCTGGTCAGCAGTGATGCCATTCTCCTGTCACCCATGCTCACAACCACAGTACTTCTGACTGCTCCTTCGCCCTGCTTCCCCCATCTGGTCACTATCTCCTGTCCTTTCTACCTTAGCAGGATTTCTTCAAGGGCTGTCCTCATTACCTTTCCCTATGTCCTCACACCCTCACTAAGGAGAGCTCCTCAAACAGCCTTCCAAGCAGCCTCTGCCATGCTATTCTCCCTTCCACACCACCCCCTAACCTGACAAGGATACCACAGTTACATCAACTTTACTAATGCAGAGCTCTATCACTCCTGTGCTCAAAAGCTTTTGGGGACTCCTTGCTGCCTACAAAATAACACCGGTACCCCGAAGCCTGGTTCCACTCTCCCCTGGCAGCCTCATCTCCTTCTACTCCTCTCACATACTCTACTCTTCAGCCCAAGCCTAGTCAAGTCTTTGGAACATTCTGTCTATGCCTCACTATGGCCCCCAAAGACACTATTTCCTACACCTGGAATGGTCTTTCTTCCTTTCCCATTCCTGTCAGTTCACAACAACCATTTTTTCCATGAAGTTCTCCCTTATCCTCCCAGGGAGAAGTCATGGAATCATATATTTAGATCTCGAAAAAAACTGAGAAATCAAAAGAGTCCAACTACTCTGATCCCCCACCCACAATACAGATTAAAGGTCAGTCCCTATGAATTATTAGGACATCTTGTTCATACTTCTCCAAAGTCCTAATTACATTTATTTTGCAAGTATTACTGACAATGATTTAGTGAAGAACTTTACCTCTAGTAAATTTAATTTAATCCTCAACACAACACTATGCAGTATTTTATTGTGCACATTTTATTTCCCTACTAGATAAGTTCTTTAACAGCAAGAATCAATCTTTTTTACCTTCGAACCTATGCTAGCACATAACTCAGGGCCTCTTTTCTTAGAATATCAAACATTTATTAAGTACCTCTTACTGGAAACGCTTTCAGCTCTTCCCAACAAATATCTCCACCACAACTGAAGAGAAGGGGGTGCTCCAGAATCTAATTCCCTCCCCGGCCCCTTGCTGGCTTCTCTCTTGCAGTAATATCACCTTAGATTTATATAACTTCTTGACTTTAAAGCTTTTTTTCACCTATATTACAACATTCCCCAAAGCAGAAAGGTGGTCATTACCTGAACCTAAGTATCCTCCACTCCCAGCCCAGTACCCTGAGGCTCTACTGCCTAAGGAGTCCTAATGGTCATCCCTGAAAATACCCTGGTACAGAAAAATTGGAACAAACAGGAAGTTGGAAGGAACCTTTTCCCTGAAGAATTGGGATGATGTGAAGAGGATCCCATCACGCCTTTCCTCCGCAGGACAGCCTTTGCCAGATCCCGGTGCTTCTCTGGAAAATTAAGGAGCCTAAGTCAATAGGCTCACTTTTCATGAGGTTCCTACTCTTACAGCCAAGAGAGTGATCACTCAAAGACATACTGAATGTTACCTAATTTTGATATAGTGAGGCAATCTCTGAATTGAATAAAATAGAATAAAATTAATGTCTTTGATATACAGAAGGGAAGGAAAAAGTACTAATATCACAGCAGGGAGGATGCCTCATAAACAGAAAGGCCAAGTACCATGGCCAGTGTCTGGCCTTCCTTTCCCCAACAGCCAAAAAAGTGAGGGCAATCAGTATTCGTGTATATTTAGTCACTAAAGTGAAAATGCCCACATCTTCCTTCCCTTCCAGAGGACTCTTGATATTTCAGTCTCTTGTGGCTTCCTTTCTTTTTCCTCTTTAAAGTCGCCCTTGTTTACAGAGAGGAAAAAATGTTAAAGTGGAAAAACATGATTTGGCCTTACATTAATTTGGCAAGGGGTCAGAACTGCCTGGGTTCCTGCAGGTAGGTAGGTAGGTAGATAGGTAGATAGGTAGGTAGGTAGGGAGAGTTCTCCCATAATCTTGCCCTGGGGTGGGGATGTAACTGAAGCAGGGCCAGAATCAAGGCTGAGACTTCACTGGCTGGCTTCTCTCTTCCACAGAGTCCACAGAGGGCTGGATTTGGAGACTCAGGGGCTGGGTTCCTGTCTCAGTTCTGCCACTTACTACCAGGGCAACCTTGACCTCCCTGAGGCTTACTTCTCTCATCTGTAAAATGAGGGAGTTGAACTAGGAGACCTCTAAGGTCCCTTACATGGCTCTAAATCTATGATTCTAGAAACTGTTGTCCACATTGACTCCTGCACAGGAGCCAATGAAAATTAAGACTCTAAAGGAATACTCACGCAACTTGGCCTGGATGGAAGGCATTCGGGTCATGATGTATGGTCCCCTTTTCTCTACTGCCTCTGGAGCCCAGTCTACCCTCTTGTAGGAACTCACCACCTGAAGGGGCAAGGCAGCTTCATGAAAGGCTAAAAGCAGCCTCCTGATAAGTGGGAGATCCCTACAACAGACCTTATCTAAAGTACCCCTGAAGGAATGACATCCCCCAGAGCTCTCCAGGCATTTACCTGAGGTGGGAGGGCGGACAGGTGGAGAGACTCAATGGGTGGTTATGGGGGCAGAGGAACAAAGAGGGATAGTGACAATGGAGTAGAGGTGGTGAGGCGGGAGGGGGAGGATGAGTAGGGAAGTGGAAGGGTGGGAGGATTAGGAGATAGAAGATGAGCCGGGGTGGGGAGAGAGGATGGGGAGGGGGGGAGGATGAGCAGGATAGTAGAGGGGGGGG
>NW_020940527.1:222079-267363 GCF_900497805.2 Vombatus ursinus
GGGGGGGGAGAGGGGGGAGGATGAGCAGGAAAGTGGAAGGGTGGGGAGGCTGGGGAGGAGGGAGGATGGGGAGGAGAAGATGGGGAGGGAAAGAGGGGGGAGAGGGGGGAGGATGAGCAGGAAAGTGGAGGGGTGGAGAGGCTGGGGAGGATAAAAAGGAAAGTGGAGGGGTGGGGAGGCTGGGGAGGAGGGAGGATGGGGAGAAGAAGACGGGGAGGGAAAGGAGGGGGGGTTAGGAGAATGAAAAGGTAGAAGGGGAGAGGGGAGAGGAGGGCGGGGAGGACGGGCTGACGAGGGGCGACGGACAGAGCAGGACCTGGGGGGGTTTGCACAAGGGCGCCCAGGCTCCAAGCTCCGGACCCGCGGGCCGGCCCGCCCCCTGCCTCGCTCCCTTACTGGCCGGAGCCCTCGGGCCTCGGTTTCCCCCTCAGCCCCTCCCCCTTCCCGCAGCCCCGGGCGGGGTCGGGCCGGGGCCCGCGCTCTCTCACCGCGCCGCCGGGGGTCCGGCCGGGCCGGGGTCGCGAGGCCTGGACGGGGGTCCCGGCAGTGGGCGCGTCGCGGGTCTCGCGCAGCGGCCGCGCGGGCGGAGGGGGCGCGCGTGGCCCGTGGGTCGCCATGGCCTGGGCGGGCTTCCCACGGGGCGGCCGCTCGTCGAGCGCCTAGGGAGGCCGCCGCAGCCGCAGCTGAGCCGCCCCTCCCACGTGGCCGCGCCCGCGCCGACGTCACGGCGCCCCGCCCCTTTCCCCGTCGCAGGCCGGGGCGCTCCTTTAGCAAGATGGCCGATGGCCAACGGGGTCCCTAGGGCGGGAGGACCAATTTTCTCTCTGGGAGATGAAAATCCTATTGATGGATACAAATCAGTTAAGAAGTCAGCATGGATCTCCTTAGCTAGTCCGGCTATGTCAGAAATGGCTTTAACTTAACTTATTCCTCAGTTTCCACATCTGTCAAATGGTGATAAGACTAAAAGTTCCTAACCATGGAATGTTAGAGCCCGCAGATTATCCAGTGGAACCCAGAGCCCCCAAAGGGGAGTGACTTGTGACAAACGTTAGGGTCCCCACCCTGCTACCATTGTAAAAGAAAAGGGTCCTCTTTTAGTCCCAGAGCTGATGCAGCCTCATTTCTTGCCCAGCCTTAACCCCTGAATGGGCATTGCCTCAGTCAGACGGAGACCTGTTAAAGAGGGTAGCTTGAAAAGGGCAAGGCACTGCACCCTGGGCCATCTCCAGCCCTCCTGATCTATATCCTGCCACTGGACCCAGATGACTCTGGAGGAGACAGTGAGGCTGGTGACTTTGCACAGCCCTGCCTCACTGTAATCCAATTCACTTGCATGTCATAGCATCACCTCCCTGATGTCATGGTCCTCTTCCAGAATGAAGGACAAACAACAACAGGGGTGATGCTCGACTTCTTCAACCCTTCTGTTAAGGACCTATTGCGGGTCAGGGATGGTACTAGGCTAGAAGTCCCTACATTGTGGGGAGGGGTGGGGTGGGGTGGGGTGATAGAGCTCTGTGTTATATTCTAGAGTATTAATATAATCAAGACTTAAAGATAAATGAGAGAAGTCGCTACATTTTCTTTTCTTAAAAATAAGAGTTTTTGACCTCTTGTTTCTTACATCATCATAGTTATCCCAAGTACTCCTCCCTTTCCCCCTCCCAGAAAGCCATCCTATACAATGTGTGACACCTGTGGCCCTCTTACCTCCATGGAAGGGTGGGTTGGGGGGAGGGGTGGTCCTCTCACATCTCTTCATTTGAGCCTCTCATGATCTTTCTATTTTGTTACATTTGCTTTTGACTTTTTAGTGAGTAGTTGTTCCTTCCATTTACATTGTTGCAGTTATTATTCTTGGTTCTGCTGACTTTGTTCTACCTCAATTCATAGAAATCTTCCCACGCTTGTCATTTCTTATAGCGCGGTAATATTCTGTTACATCCATGTATGACAATTTGTTTAGCCATTCCCCAATGGAAGGACTTCTCCTTTGTTTCCAATTCTTAGCTATCAGAAAAAGTGCTGCCATAGTTATTTTGTTGTATATGGAGACTTTCTTCTTATTAACTTTGTTGTCCTATAGGTCCAGTAATGGAGTCTCTGGTTCAAAGAGTGTGGACGTTTTAGTCACTTTGCGTAATTCCAAATTGCTTTCCAAAATGATTGAACCATTTCACAGATCCACCAGCAGTGTTTTAATGTGCCTATCATTCCACAAGCCCTCCAACTGTTGACTATTGCTGTTTGTGAGGTAGGGTGTGAGGTAAAACTTCAGGGTTGTTTTGATTTGTAATTCTCTTACTAGTGATTTGGAGCATTCTTTCATGTGGTTCTGAATACTTTGCAAGGCTTTTGAGAACTGTTTGTTCATAACTTTTGTGACTTATTTATTGACTCTGTAACCCCACTTAAGGTTTCTTGGCAAAGATATTGGAGTAATTTACCATTTCATTCTTCAGCTCACTTTACAGATGAGGAAACTGAGGCAAACAGGGTTAAGTGACTTGCCCGGGGTCACACAACTAGTAAATGTCTGAAGCCAGATTTGAACTAATGAAAACGAGTCTTCCTGACTCCAGGCCTGGCACTCTATCCTAGTGTCATCTAGCTGCCCCACCTGTTATTTATTGGGGAATGACTATTAGTATTATACATTTATTAATTGTTTATATATCCTGAATAGCAAATCCTTATCAAAGAAATTTGATACAAAGATCTTTTCCCCCATTCAGCCATTTCCCTTCTTATCTTAGGTGAATTGGTTTTGTTTGTACCAAAGTTTTTCTGTTTCATTTAATCAAAGTTATTTATTTTATCTTTTGTAATTGCCTTTATCTCTTGTTTGCTTAAGAATATATCTTCTACCCATAGCTATGAGATATATATGATCTGTTTCTCTTCCAATTTTTAATAATATAATCTTTAATATTAAGGTAAAATATCTATTTAGAATACATTGTGGAAAATGGTATAAGATGTTAGTCTAAGCCTAATTTCTGCCAGACTGCTTTCCAGTTTTCCTGACAGTTTTGCTCAATTAAGGAGTTTTTTTCCTAGGTAATTTATGTTTTACATTTATCAAACACTAGGCTATTAGGTTATTTTGTCTCTGATTCTTGATTTTCTAGTCTTTTCCATTGATCTCTATTTTTTAACCAATACCAGATGCCTTTGGTGAACATGGCTTTATAATGTAATTTGAGTCTGGAAATGCTATTCCCTCTTAGTCTCTACTTCTGTTCATCATTTCCCTTGACATTCTAGATCTTTTGTTTTTCCAAATGAATTTTGTTATTATTTTATGAATTTCTATAAAGTATCCCCTTGGTCATTTGATTGGTATAGCATTAAAAGTGTAAATTAATCTTGGTAGTATTAATCATTTTTATTATATTGGCAAGACCTAGCCATGAGCACTGAATATTCCTGCAGCTATTTAAGTTGTTCCTGGCTTCCTTTAAAGAACCCTTTGTAATTGAATCTATACAAGTTTTTGTGTGCTTTAGCAGGTTGATTCCCAGATATTTTACACATTTTGTAGTTATTTGGAGTGGGATTTCCCTTTCTATTATTGCATCTTGAATTTTTTGTTATATAGAAATGCTATGATTTTTGAGGATTTATTTTGTAGCCCACAACTCTGCTGAAGCTATTGTCTCAAGTAGCATCATTGCTGATTCCCTAGGATTTCCCAAGTAAACCATTATATCATCAGCAAATAGAGATAGTTTTATCTCCTCTTTTATTTTCATGCCTTTATTTTCTCTCTCATCTTAATGCTGTTGCTAGCATTTCCAGAAATACATCAAATAATAATGGAGAGAGTAGGTATCCTTGCTTCACTCCCATATTTATTGCAAAGTTTCTAATGTATCTATATTGCATATGATGCTTGCTTTTGGTTCTAGATAGATGCATTTTATGATATTAAAAAAAAAAAGGTCCCTTTATGCCTAAACTTTGTAGGACTTTTAGTGTAAAACAATGTTGTGCTTTGTTAAAGACTTTCTGCACCTCTTGAGATGATCATATGGTTGTGGATGTTTTAGTTCTTAATATGATTGATTATGTTGACTTTTGAACTATTTTGGCATCCTTGGTATAAATCCTACTTGATCATAAGGAATGATTTCTTGAATAAATTACTGCGGTCTGTTTGACAGGATTTGTTTAAAATTTGTTCATTAATGATGCTGGCTTATAGTTGTTCTTGTGTTTTATCTTTCCCTGGTTTAGGTGTGTCATATATTTGTCTCATAAAATGGATTCTAGTGAGGTGCTTTCTTTTTCAATTTTTGAGAGTAATTTGTGAAGTATGAGTCCTAATTGTTCTTTAAAAGTTTAATAAAATTCTCCTGTGAATCCACAGAGACCAGGAGTTTCCCCTCCTCTTCCCTTTGGTAGTTCCTTTACAGTTAGATTTACAGTATAGCCTTTTCTGATATTGGGTTATTTAAGATTCCTAACTGGACTTCTGATAATTCTGATATCAATTTCTTTTGTGTTCTCAGGCTTGTGAAGATGTAACTGTGCATAATATGTTCCAGTTACTCTTTTAAAATTTTTTTCTGGTTTTGCTGTAATTTCACTTCGTTCATTTGCTATTTTATTGATTTGTTTTTCTTCTCTCTTCTTTCTAATCAGATTAGCTAAAGGTTTATTAATTTTATTGGTCTTTTCAAAGAAGCAGATTTTGGTCTTACAACTTCTGTGGGATTTTTTGTTTCCAATTTGTCTATTTCTGCTTTAATTTCTTTTTTGTACTTATTTTAGGTTTGTTGGGTTTGTATTTTTTAAAATGCTTATTCAGTCCATTAATTTTCTCTTTTTCTCTTTTTTTTCTATTTTATATTGTTTTGAGGATATGATTTTTCCTCTGAGGACTACATCCCAGAAATTTTGGTATGTTATTTCATCATTATAATTTTCTTTTACATAGTTATTGCTTCTATGATTTGTTCTTTGACTCCCTCATTATTTAGGATTTTATTATTAGGTCTGCATTTGGGTCTATCTATTTTTTTTGTGGTCCCTGCACTAATGATTATTTTTATTGCATTATGGTCTATAAAGGATGTATTAACTATTTCTGCCTTTTTTTTTTTACATTGTAACATCTCTGTGCCCTAATACATGGGCAATTTTTGTAAAAGTTCCATGTGGTACTGAGAAACATGTACATTATTTTGCTGTGTCACTTAGAAGTCTTTTAACTCTAGTTTCTCCAGCAATTTGTTCAGTTCCCTATTTTTCCTTTTGTTTATCTTTCTGTTAAATTTATCTCAAACCAAGAGAGGAATATTGAAGTCTCACTATTGTTGTTACTACATCTTCTTGTGGCTCAGATGTTTTCTTTATGAATTTGGATGCTAAGGATTTAGGACCATTTAAGTTTATTACTAATATTGGTTTGTTGCATATGGTTCCTTTCAACATAAAATAGTATCTTTGTTTATCCTTTTTTACTTTTTGAATGTTTGTTTTTATTTTGTTCTTAGATTCACTTGCATAGTAAATTTTTTCCATCCTCTCAGTTTTATTTCATGTATCTTTGTTTTTTAAATGTCTTTCATAAGCAATAAATTGTAGGGTTTTTTTTTCTTATCCAATCTGTCACTTTTTTTTCATTTTATTAGATTGTTTAATCCATTCACTTTAAAATTGAGAATGTATATTTTAAATTTTCCTCTAATTTTTTTTCAAGTTATGATTTCTCCCCTCTTCTGCTGTAAACACAGCACTGTGTGTAATTAAATTTTCTGATTGCAAATTCAGCTCAATATTTCCAACTTAACCAACCCTTACTGTACACCTGCTATACCCAAGAACAGAACTGATGTATCATCAATTTAGACACCCTCAGGTTGACAGGCTCATAGATATGAGAGGTATCTTAGAAACTATTCTAGCTCAAGCTCCTCATCTTACTGAAGAAACTAAGACCCAGAAGGTTAAGTGACTTGGTGAAAGCCAGACAGCATGCAAAGCAGAATTTGAACCCAGGCCCTCTGACTTCAGAACCACTGCATTTCCTGCTGTATCATACTGCCTCAACCCTTTCATTTTGCAGAAGTCATTAGGGACTTCAAGTTCACACAAAACTAAAGTAGTAAAAATTTCCCAGGCAATATTTCCTTCCACAGCTGAAGGGATGAAGAAGTGAGCACTGATCCTATTCCAAGTTTCCTAAAGAACTAGCATGGGTACTAGAACATAGACTGATGAGGTAATTTCATAGAGTGAAGATAGTAACAAATTATGCAGGGTGTCCCAAAAGTCTTAGTGCAGTTTAAAATTATTAAAGTTTAAAATGGCACTAAGATTTTTGGGACCCACTGTATAGTGCCACCTCCTGGCTTTTCTGGGTTTAAGACTCAAATCAAATCCTATCTTCTGCAAGATTCCTTTCTTAATGGGACTTCCCCCTCTTCCCTTGGACATGACCTTCCAAATTACAGTGTATATGGCTTGTTTGTACATTTTCTCATTAGCATGTGAGCCCCTTAAGGGCAAGGACTACTTTTCCCCTTTCTTTGGATCCCCAGTCCTTAGTGCTACGCAGGGCACTTAGTAGAAGCTCTTTAAATGTCTGTTGATTATTGACTGACAAAGTATCCCTCCCCACCTACCCAATAACTCTATGGGCTAATATAAGAGTTAACTATTTCCGTGTTACAGATGAATAAAGCTAAGTTCAGAGCCTTGCCCAAAGTCACATAGCTATTAAGTTTTAGAGACCAGGACTAATGATGCCAAATCCTCCAATACTCTTTCTTAACACTTGGGAGATAGTCCCAGATCTTTCCACTAAATAATTGGAAAGAAATTTTATTCTTATGGGCATTTCTTCTACTAAAGCAGATAATTCCTTCACTTCCTTCACCCTATCCCCTTTCACTGTTTGCAGGGCACTTTTCTCATGTATTTTCTTCTTTTTAAATTTAATTAAAAAAATTTTTTCAATTAAAAAACTGTTTTTTCTCACCCCCTCACCATTGTGGGGAAAAATCCCTTGTAACAAACATGTATAGTCAAGTAAAACAAATTCCCATATTGGCCATGTCCAAAAACATGTCTGGTTTTGCACTGAGTCCATTGCCTCTGTCAGGTTAGAGGTAGCCTGCTTCATCATTGGTGGGTCACTGAACGGATCAGAGTTCTTCGGCCTTTCAAAGTTGTTTGGCTTTACAATGTTGTTGTTATTGTATAGATTGTTCTATTGGTTCTGCACATCATATTGTATCAGGCCTTGTACAAGTCTTCTCGGGTTTCTCTGAAACCATATCCTTCATCATCTCTTACAGCATAATAGTATTCCATCAGATTTATAAGCCATAACTTGTTCAGCTATTCCTCAATTGAGAGGCATCTTATTAGTTTTCAGTTCTTTGCCTAATATACGTGTATGTATTTTATATTTATATATATGTATATATATGCATATATGTATGTATATGTACTAATAGATGGGTGTATATATACATATACATACATGCATGCATACATACATACATATTGATAAATGTGTATATATGCATATATAAAACATATAGGGTACTTTTCCATGATCTTCGATCTCTTCTAATATGGGGCAGCTAGCTAGTACAGTGGATGGAATGCTATGCCTAGAGTCAGAAAGACCTTAGTTCAAAGCCTGCTTCAGACACTTACTGTGTTGACCCTGGGCAAGTCACTTAACCTGTGTACTTCAGTTTCCTCATCTGTAAAATGGGGATCTTTATAATAGCACCTACTTCTCAAGGTTGTTGTGAGGATCAAATGAAATTATATTTGTAAAGCACTGTATGTTAGCTATTATTATCATGGATTTTCAGTATCTCCTTTGGCACAGGCTCCTTCCTATTTATCTACAAATATGCTCAAGTCTCCCCAATTCCTAAAATGCTTTACTCTGAATCTTCTACCTTACATAGCTCCTTACATGTCTTATACCTTGATGGCTAAAATTCTTGGAAAAAAGTTGCCTTTATATATGGCAGCAAAAATTGGAAACCAAGTGGGTGCCACAAACTAACATCTATGAATATAATGGAATATTATTATACCTTAAGAGGTGAATGAGGAATTCAGATTTACTTGGAAAGACCTGTATAATAATATAGTTAACATTTATATAACTTTAATATTTACAAAGGACTACACAAACATCTCATTTGATCTTCCCAATCATCCCATAAGTGCTATTATTATTCACATTTTACAGATGAGGAAACTGAGTCTGGGAGGTTAACTGGCTTATCCAGAGATACAGTTAGTAACTGAGGTAGGATTTGAATTCCTCATTTCAAGTCCAGTACTCTCTCCACTCCTGCCTAGCTGCCTGAACTGATGCAGAGAGATGTAAGCAGAACCAAGAGAAAATACACAAGGATCACAATAACACGCAGGGAAGAAACACTCAAATATGTCAATGCCACGGTACATCCTGACTGCAGAGGACTCAGGTTGAAATACACTTCCGTTCTATAGAAAAGTGACTACGTAGGGAATGAAGTAGATGCAGCTAGTACAAAGTCAGTGTACCTATTTGCTCGCCTGCACTTTTTTGTTACAAGGGAGGGTTCTGAGGTGTGTGTATTTGGAATTGATAGTGATATTTAAAAAGCAGTAATAGCACATTCATAAAACCAATGACTCCACCTCAATCCCCTGCCACTGGGGCTCTGACCTCACTACTCTGCTGAAACTTGTTTAGGTCCCCAACACTTTCTGATCCTAAAATGCAATAAATGGCCTATCAGTCAGTCCTTCCTGTGGCTTTTGCTGCTGCCAAATGCTACCTTCTTACTGAATTCTTTCCTCCACTGGCATGCCACCTTTCCTCTTCCCTTTTACCTATCCCTGTCTTTTCATTCTCTACTGATATGGGTCTTCTCCCTAAGACTCATCCTGTGTCTTCTTTTATACTCTTTCCCTTAGTAATTTTATTCATTTGCTGGGCTACTTATAACTGCTACCCCTATGCATGTAGATGACTCCTTTATTCTTATTACTGTCTAGCTTTGGCCTCTATTCCGGGCTCCAAACTGACATACAGTTGCCCAAAGTACTGTTTCATCTGGTTAATCCACTGGCAACTCAAAAATTCCTTTGCCTGGCATTCAAGGCTTTCCAAAACTTCACACTGCACAGCCTTTCTAAACTTCTCTATTATTCTTCTCTAAGGACTTGACTTTATGGTCTTGTCAAACTGGACAACTAATGAATTAGGTGCTCATTTAGGGACTCACACCCATACCTTTGATCAGGCATTCATTTTGCCTGAAATGCCTTACCTTCAACGCCTCCTCCTCTTCATGCATTCACTGCCAACCTCCACTCTTGCTTCTATAAAACTGTGCAGGACTGTTTGGGTGTTTTACCCCTTTATAAAGACGAAGATTTTTGGGAAGGACCGGTATGTCTAAATGTACCTTCTTCCCACCCAGCAAAGTTATCCACACAAAGCTGGCGCTTCATTCATCTTTATTGTATTTATTAGCAGATGTTCTTCATTAGCTGTTGTAACCAAGGGTTTAATGAGCCAGCCTTTAAGTCCTTTCCTGGGCCTTTCCAGGTGGGCAGCTCCTCCCAGAGCTTTTTTTGTATAGTGCTCTGGAATCTGCAGTCCTCTATACCAGTATGGCACTGGAGCTCAGTATAGACATCTTATTTTTATTATTTATTGTATTATTCTCATTCAAGAGGGTTGCTTTTCTTAAAATCTTGATGAGGCGGCTGTCTCAGGGACAGATTCTTTTTTTTTTTTTTTTGGTGAGGCAACTGGGGTTAAGTGACTTGCCCAGGGTCACACAGCTTGTTTCAAGTATCTGAGGCCACATTTGAACTCAGGTCCTCCTGACTCCAAGGCCAGAATTCAATCTATTGTACCACCTAGCTGGCCCCAGATTCTACTTTTTAACATTGCCATCTTCAACTTGCTTTGCACCTAAGTGGACATATGAATACCAGTTGACATTACTCACTTGAGCTTTTAGTGAGGACATACCTAGGGGTGGATTCCCATTTATGTCTCTACTTGCTGAAATATTTCCCTTCAAACTCCAGCTTAAGCACCACCCACCACTCCTTTCATCCAAAGCCTTATCTGTTCGCCCAATATACAGGTACACTCTGGATTTTTCCTATACACACATATAACTTTTAGGTACTTATCTCATACCTTTACTATATTACAAATTCATTAAGAGCAGGGATTGTCCTCAGCACCCTACTGAACTGCACACAGTGGGGACTCTTGTGTTTTCCAATTTGAAATAGTTGTACAAAACAGTTCGGCAAAAACCACAAAAAGCTGTCCTTCTGGCATGCTTCATCATCTTACCATTGGGGGGAAACAAGATGCAATGAAAATGAGGGACTTCCCCTCTAGTTGTCTTCCATCAGCTTCTCAATTATTTCCTATGTACCTAATTATTTACGTATCACCCCCATGAGAATGTGAGCTTCTTGATGGCAGGGACCATGTATTTGCCTTTCTCTGAATCCCCAGAACTTAGCATAATGACTGGTACATGGTAAATCATTAAGCTTTCACCTGCAAAATGGCAAATTACACTGGCCCTGTCAAGGTCAGGGTTGGGGCCAAATGCATCATCTATAGCCACTGTCCCTCTCCTAGCCATCAGTAGTAGTAGACAACCCTAACGCCAGGGAACTGGATGAGGTCAGACCTTGTCTCAGCAGGGTGGGTATTAACAGGAAGAGCCTGCTTTTTCCTCCATTAAACTGCCAACTTTTAAAGTTTTGTCCCTAGAATTGTGAAGTCAAATTCCATCAATTTAAAGAATTATTTCTTTCAACTTTGGGAAAGCAGAGCATCCTAAAAACTGAGAAGGGACCTTATGGACCACTTGGGAGTCAAAAAACTAGTACAGATGAGGAAACTGAAGAGTGAAGAAGGTATGATTTATTTCACTCAAAGTAACAGAACTAGTTAGTGGCCTAGACACAACTTGAACCCTATCTCTCTTTTTTTTTTTTTTCAGCCAAAGATCCGCCATATTGGCCAGACTCTTAAGGAATCTGAGCCCTTTAATGGAGACAAGATGGACCTTAAATACAGAAAGTCTATTGGAGGGATCTAGGAGTGGCCAAGTAGTCTTAGGGGACTGTGAGGTAATACAACTCTAGGGATGAGGACCACATGGCCAAGGGAGAATGGAGCCTAGAGAGCATTAAGGGTGGAAGTGGCCAAGGGCCATTAGGGAGTTAACAGAATTGGGAGATTGGGCATAGCCACAATGAAAGGCCAGTTGATAGGATAATAGCCTCAGGTGAACATTTGGCCAGGTGATAAAGTTCAGGGTTTTTTCTTTCTCTGGGGGGGGGTCCAGAACCCTATCTCTTGATTGTCAGTATAATGTTCTTTCCAAATAAGATTTTAAAATTAATTTAAAAATGTCTTTTATAATTTATTTACATGCTAGCATAGCTCTGGCACAGGATTGGTTTGTGGAGGATGCTAAAATGCCTAACGTTTCCACTTTGCATAGGGAGACATCTTCAATGTCAGGACAAAGGTTTCATTGCTTCATGCAGTTAACTTTTTTAGTGAGACATCAATGTCAGGAACCAAGATGGCAGAGCAAAAGCAGTGACTTGCTTGAGCTCTCCCCCAAACCCCTCCAAATACCTATAAAAAATGGCTCTAAACAAATTCTAAAGCAGCAGAACCCACAAAAAGACAAAGTGAAACAAATTTTCAGCCCAAGACAACCTGGATGGTTGATTGGAAAGGTATATCATGCCAGGCTGGGAGAGGAACGCAGTCCTGAGTGGGTGTGCAGGCCTCAGATGACTGAATCTCGGGTAGCTGTGGCAGTTTCCAGAACTCTCAACCCATGAACACCAAAAACAACTTAGAAGGTCAGTGGGAAAAGTCTGTCTGTGGTGAGAGAGAGAAGCTCGGTGATCTCAGTTCCAGTCCCCGACCCAGGGCAGCAGCTGCCTCTAGAGGTTTGGGCCCACAGACTGAGGGGGAATCAAGTGGCTGATCAGAGGGGGACTGCAGGGATCTCTCTGCTGGGGCAGGATTCCCTTGCTTTGCCTGTGCTTAGATCTGGGTCACAGTTCTGGGTGGTGGTCCTGGGGCAAGGAGGAGCACTGGCGTGGTGAAGCTTGTAGTGGCGGTGGACAGGAAATCCTCCTCACAGTTCCAAGACAGAAAAGAGTGCTTGTCGTCACTCATAGACCAGAGCACAGGCCAGGAAAGGAGTAAACACCTTGCCCTTGACCATAGCACCTTGGAAGAACTAAAAATTTACAGGTCCCTAGAAGTATCTCTGAAAACAGCTGCATAAAAACCCTGAAGCTTGGGACAGTACATTCTCCACACTGGAAACAGACCCCTACCTTAACAAAGAGTTTATAACTCAAGTAATTGGCTGGGATCATGAGCAAGCAGCGCAATGCCTTACTTTGGTGACAAAGAAGATCAAAACATACAACCAGAAGAAGACAACAAAGCCAAAGCTTCTACATCCAAAGCCTCCAAGAAAAATATGAATTGGTCCCAGGCCATGGAAGAGCTCAAAAAGGATTTTGAGAAGCAAGAGAAGCAGAGGAAAAACTGAGAGTGATGCTAAAGGAGAGCCCAAAAAATACTGAAGAAAATAACACCTTAAAAAATAGCCTAACCCAAATGGCAAAAGAGGTCCAAAAAGCTAATGAGGAGAAAATGCCCTAAAAAGTAAAATTGGCCAAATGGAAAAGTCCAAAACCTTACTGAAGAAAAGACTTCCTTAAAAATTAGAATGGAGCAATTGGAAGCTAGTGACTTTATGACAAATCAAGGCACTGTAAAACAAATCCAAAAGAATGAAAAAATAGAAAACAATGTGAAATATCTCATTGGAAAAACAACTGACCTGGAAAATAGATCCAGGAGAGAGAATTTAAAAATTATTGGACTATCTGAAAGACATGATCAGAAAAAAGAACCTAGATATCATCTTTCAAGAAATTATCAAGGAAAACTGCCCTGATATTTTAGAACCAGAGGGCAAAATAGAAATTGAAAGAATCCACTGATCACCTCCTGAAAGAGATCCCCAAAAGAAAACTCCTAGGAATATTGTAGCCAAATTCCAGAATTCCCAGGTCAAGGAGAAAATATGGCAAGCAGCCAGAAGGAAACAATTCAAGTACTATGGAAACACAATCAGAATAACACAAGATATAGCAGCTTCTACAGTAAAGGACCGGAGGGCATGGAATATAATATTCCAGAGGGCAAAGGAGATAGGATTACAACCAAGAATTACCTACCCAGCAAAACTAAGTATAATTCTTCAGGGTAAAAAATGGTCATTGGGTGAAATAGGGGACTTTCAAGCATTCTTGATGAAAAGACCAGAGCTGAATACAAAATTTGACTTTCAAATACAAGACTCAAGTGAAACATGGAAGAGGTAAACAGGAAAGAGAAATCATAAAGGCTTACTAAGGTTGAACTGTTTACATTCCTGCATGGAAGGATGATATTTGTAACTCATGAGTCCTTTCTCAGTATTAGGGTAGTGGGAGGGAAAAAAATTATATGTATGTAGAGCCATCAATGTCAGAACAAAATCCTCATGGGATGCAGTCAATCCTGGGCACCACCCAGCACCCCAATCATCCCAAGGTGCTTCTGGTTTTCATTGGGACTAAGAGAGGCCCCAATGTGGGAACCACACAGTCCTATTTCCTGAAACCTTCCTCAGTACCCCAAAATGCACAGAAATGTCAAGTCTTTTCCACGGTGCCTTTGTCACAGTACACTGCCACTCTCCAAATTGAGAGTTTCTTATGAGTACATATTATCTGAGTGGTCCTGGGTACTTAGACTCACCTAAACATATTACTGCTCCTCTAAGTTCATACCTGTCTTGGTGCCTCTAAGGGGGCCTCTCTATGCTCAGCCACTGATAACCAACCTAACACAGGGGAAGAAAGTCAGGATCCAAACTACTGGCTGAATTAAATATGATGAATTTAACAGAGATACCTGTAAAAACACCAGAGCCTAGCACACAGGGGCTTAACAAACACTTGAGCTAAAACAACAAGAAACCAAAAACGATGACAACTTTACAAGTAGACGATGGGAAATACATAGCTAGGCAGAAATTCATTTTAAAAAGATCTGGAGGAAGGCCTCAGTAGATTCACAGCTCCCAGAGTCAACAGAGATTTAACATAATTAGGCCACACTGAGATGTGAAAAGGTGCAGGAGATATTAGCCCTACTGTATTCAGCCTGGCTCAGACCCCACCTAACATGCTAGGTTTGGTTTGGATTGCCACATTTTGGGAGGACAGTGAGAAACTGGACAGCATGCAGCAGTGGGGCATGACTTGATGTGAAGGGTCAGCAGAAAAAAGTGGCGAAGTTTAGCCTAGGGATGATTGGGGATGGGATAGAAAGGGAGGAGGATGACGACTGTCTAAAGATTTCATGGGCTCTCAGGTGGCAGAGGAATTAGCCATGCTCTGTTTGAGTCCTTGGGGACAGACCTTGGAGCACAAGGGTGTTGCAGAGAAGCAACTATTAAGTTTGAAATAAAGGAAAAATTCCTAATAATTAGAACTGCCACAAAGTGAAATGGCCTGCCTTGGGAAGTACAGTGAACTGTCTCCTTCCTTATTCTGGAAGCAGCACATTTTTAATCTATTAGCCCTAGACCAATCATTTCATCCTCTAATAGAGGCAGCTAGGTGGTGCCACAGCCCACAGAGCACTGGGCTTGGAAGAAGGAAGACTCATCTTCCTGAGTTCAAATCTGGCCTGACATTAGCAATGTGACCCTGGGCAAGTCACTTAATCCTGTTTGTCTCAGTTTCCTAAAATGAGCTGGAGAAGGAAATAGCAAACTCTCCCAGTATCTTTAAACCTAAATGGGGTCATGAAGAATCAGACACAACTGAACAACAACGACAAATTTTTTAATGTAAACACAGGTAGCAACTGCTTAAATTAAGTTCAAACTGTTTCCCTTTTATTAAGGTCCAAGTAAATATTATATATACTGGGACTCAATAAAGAAAAACATGTTCAAATAATATTTTATCATCAGCATCTCCAGGTAAATGTATATAATCAAGTAGCATTACCAATAAATCCTTAGGGAGCCCATCTGAAAGAGAAAAAAAGAGAAGATTGAGTGAGTGACAGCTATACCTCTTCTCCAAGGTCCTGGCTCATCTCCTTTAATCGTTTATTCTCATCTTACAACTTTCTCTAAGAAAAAACATAGCATCTTCAAATCACAGGATCATAGGTTCTAAAATTCGAAGAGATGTTAGGTCATACAGTTTAACCTGCTCATTTTAGAGATGACTAAATCGAGGCAAAGTAATTAAATGACTCATCCAAGGTCACAGAGCTAAGTGAACATCAGAAAGAGGATATAAACCCAGGTCTTCGGGACTCTCTATATCCGAGATCCATGGTGCCCCTTGCCGGCCAATTCTAACATCTACTAGTTACCTTTGTTTACAAAGATGTGGTGAGAGATTGGCTTTCGTCTCTTATACCACTAGTAAGGCATTACAATAACCTTTCCTGCTAAATAGAAGAGCATCCCTACAGAAAAGAAACAACTGATTTTGGCTTATTCATGCATGTCAGACTCCTTTTGAAGGCAAGAACTTGAAACAGAAAGAAACCAAGTCATGAGTTCACAGCAGTATGGAACAGTGGAAAGTGTATTAGGTTTGAATCAGATGAATTAGATTTGAACCCTGGTTTGGCACTTTCTAGAAATGAGAACTTGGGTGCCTATTTCTTCTGTGAAATGACAGGATCAAACTACATGCCTCTAATGACTCTTCAAACTCTTTATGATCCTATGTCTACAGTTTAATCCATTTACAAATAATATAAAATACCTCTGTGTAATGAAAACTTCCCAATTTTGAATATTTGATGCAAAAAAAAAATCTAGTAAGACAAAATACTTTTGATAGCTTCTTCAGTTTCCTGTGGGCAATACAGACCCATCCACAAATACTTGTCTGCCAACCCTGATAAGGAATGCTACATCCAAAGCATTTATAAGGCAAAGTGAATCAAGAAAAATGATGCTTTGCCCATTGTAGGTGCTAAATGTCTGCCAAACTGAACTGGTTTTCTTCAAATGCTCAAACATTAAGCAATTCAATGTCTGTTTGTAAATACAGCACCTGGAATGGAACTAGTTGTATTCACTCATATCTGCATCTCGCATGTTTGTGTTTGTAAACGGGGCAAAGCACCATATAAATAGGAATTAACAATCATTAATGACAACCTAATGAGATTTACTGGTTATTGCTTGCTTATCAGCCTGAATAGTGCCTACCCAATAAGTAATTTTAACAGGTCTCATTTGTATTAAAACCTATACAGCACAGTCTAGTTTTTATTCCTAAGCTCAGAGTAGAGCGCTGGGCCTGGAGTCAGGAAGACCAGAGTTTAAATCTGGCCTCAGACATTTACTAGCTGTTATGACCCTGGCAAATCACTTAACCTTTGTTTGCCTCAATTTTTTCAACTGCAAAATGGGGACAACAATCTTACCTAACTCCCAGGGTTGTTGTGAGGATCAAATGAGATATTTATGGAGTGCTTATTAGCACATTGCCTGGAACATAGTAAGTGTATAATAAATGCTTGTTTCCTTCCCCTTCCTCCCCGCCCCCAACTTTTGCTATCTGTTACTATTAGAAAACAAATGCTTTAAGTCTTGTGATTTTAATCTTGGAAACAGGAGTTAAGTCTTTGTGAATACCTTGACATCTCAATGTCTAATGGTTATAGATCAAAAGATGCTTCACAAAGCATATTCTGATGTATCTTTCTACAGAAGACCACCAGGGTCTGTAAATTCCCTCAAATAACCACCTGTTAAATTATAGCTTGGGTAGATGAATAAATGGCAGTATCAAACTTAAAGACAGTTCTTTACAGAAAGATCAATAAAAGGGCATTTGTGATAACAAATTTGTGCTAACAACTCCTACTCCAAAACCTGCACAGTGCACTCTTCAATTGTCTTTTAGCCAATGACAGAAATGATTATTTATAACCACTGATTTGGGGAGATTAAAATTTCCCCCTTTCTTTTATCCTCATTTCAAGACCTCAGTCTCTGAAGGTTGAGCTAACCTCCTCTATCCAGACTCTACCCGAGTGAGGCAGCTATTGTGGTCTACTCAAGTTGTGGGGGATAAAATTCTTTGAATAGACTACCCAAGGCCAGGCTAATTTAAGAGTAAATGACATAATCTAAATTCAGATCCAGCCCCTCATTGTAATATTCATTCTCTCATTAATTGGTAGTCAATCACAGTTGATTGCTAGTCTCGGGAACACTCCTCTTCCAAAAGGGCATATAAGCCATGAGCCTGCCATGATTGCCATTGGTTTAAGAGAGAGATGGCCAAATGACCATCCTTCTAGTAAAATGCTGGCATTATTAATAAAATTAGTAATTACCTAGAAATTATGTATCTTAAATCTTTTTAAACATCATGCCTATAACCACAAATACTTTACTTAAGAAATTTTAAAAGCTACTATAATACAGTGTTGGGTGGTTGTTGTTGTGTTTCTTTGGAGGGTAGGATGAAGGGTGGAAAAAACAGAGAACAGTACCACTTAACCTAGTTGTCAAAGCATACTGAATATTCAGCTCTCCAGTGGCCCTTTTACTCAGTGCTCATCTCCTCTTGCTTACCGAGGTGTAGAACTGACTAGGTCATTTTTAGAATACAAAATGGTGGTAGAAAACTTCTTATTTTCATGGCTACTCCTTACCCACAAGAGTTTATGCTTTGTCCAGGCCCAATTCCTCTGGAGTAGAGATTCCCAATTCATCTAAAGTTGGTCTAAGTTCCTGGATAATATATGGGTAGATTTCCTTATGAGGTCCTGCTTTGTCCTAATAGTAAGAATAGAAAATCCTTTTAATTCAATGGACATAGTACAAGTAACAAAACCAGCCTGGCATTACATACAACTAATACATCTACAGTAGAGGTTCCTATCCCCCTTTGGATCAATTTAGTCAGTGAGCAGTTAGTTTCAATAAAGAAGATAAACAAGTATTGCAGAATTTAAAATTTAAAAGTGCATCTTTTAAAGCAAGGTAAACCTTATACCCTAGGAATAATTTTACCAACTGGAATATGCTAATTAGATGATGTTTAGGAAAACATGCCAGGAAGGAAGGTAGTGATGACAGAAAACTTTGTGAAGGCAGTCAAATATGCCCAGCAGGCAACATTTATAATTGAATCAACAGAGGAAAAATATTTTAATTTCCTTCTAATTTGAGTCCATAATTCAATTAGCTCTAGTGCTGAATGAACTGATAGCCAACAGAACCCATAATTATCCCTTTCATTTAAGATAAAGCGATTTCATTTTCTTTCCTGTGTACACTGTGATTCTTTCTTTTTGGGGGGAAGGAAAGAGTTATTAAGAACACAATGGTGTCTTTTCTGGGAAAACTGTGTCCTAAGGTCACTTACTTCTGGGATGTGAGTTTTGGCAAAGTTCTACTTGCAACAAAATCTATCTTCCTCATACAGCAGTTCATTCTCAAGTTAAATAAACTCAGAAAACTTTAACCTGCTGTGCTGTTCCTTTGGCATTAACAAATTCTAGGATACCTTTATTCAGTTATTTCAACAAATACTTACCTTTACAACCTCTAGAATTCGAACTGCACTAGCAAAATCATTTAACCGTCTGCATGCCCTCAAAGCAGCATCAATGATTTTGGGTTCTGGAACCAGGTCATAGCCAACCAATGTATTCATTCCTATTAGATTAAAAAAAAAGGGGGGAAGGGAGGAGAGAAGCAATATAACATGAGACAGGTTCATATGATAAATTTAATTATCCACACTTCCAAAGAATCATGGAACTAAAAGGAACCTCAGAGATTACCCAGTTCACTCTTCTTATAATGATGAAAACTGAGGCTCTGAAAATGGCTTACTCAAGGCCAGAGTTAGGACAAAGATTCCAAGTCTCCCAATTACTGTTTTAGTGTTCTCTGAACTACTACCTTAAGAGATTATTTCGAGTTCAGTTTATGGGATCATATGACTTACAACTAGAACATAAATGCAAAGCTTAGTCACACAGCCTAACTGCTGTTTCACGGACAACAAACCGGAGAAGTATGAGGTTATATTATATTCACTTCTATATAATATTGCACACAAAGATGACTTAATAGTCTTTTAATGGCAAACCAAACTCACTATTCTTTTCATCATACCTATTCTAAGATCACTCAAAGGTAGTACTCTTGAAAGAAAGATGAAGTCACTATACTTCTTTTAAAAGATTAGAGGCTTTAAAAAAACAAAACATAGTCTCTACAATAACCCAGAATGCTAGACCAGCCTCAGATGTCTCATTTTGAAGGAAATCACATTCACAGATTACACAAGAAGCAATAAACTATTACTCCCATTTAACTAGTGTTAAAATTTGGAAGATATAAGTACTGACCAACTTTGCTTTAATGTTTATATACTGGGGCAAACCAAAATATGTGACAAAAGAAAAATCTTCCAGCAGGTCAGAAATAAGAAAACCACCCCAAGAGATGTTTCAAAGGTACAAATCTCTCCAAAGGGAGTAGCCTTGTGTGATAATTTATATTAGTAGTGGCAAACTCAAATAGAAATGGAAGCCACTAAACCATACATGGATCCCTGCAGATGCATATTGACTTAGAAAACCAAGTGTTAAAATTATGTTGTATCATATTTTTATTTATTTTGTTAAATATCTCCCAACCGCATTTTAATCTGGTTCTGGGTGCACTTGGGAGTGTTGTGAGCTGCATGTTTGACACCTCTGTTTTAGAGGATAAAGTTTAAAAGTTTATGCTTAATTACTAATCGTTCACTTTTGCCAGTACTGATGTCACAAAGACTTGATGGCTTCTATACCGCAGCCTGCAAATAAGAAGCAGCTGAATTTCTCTTACCAAAATCAATTTACAGCCACATCACAATCCATACCTTTTCGTAATTCCCAGGCATCAAGATCTGGTTTGCTGAAGTATGTTACCCAGCGAGCATCAAACTCCTCATCTGTCTCATGGGACCCATGGGAATAGCAGCGAACTGACTGAATAGCTACACAGAAAAAGGATGTTTTTAAAATGCTAAAACATTTAACTAAAATATCCATCTCATTTGAAAAAAATATCTAACCATATCTTCAATGTGTGAATATAATACTTGATAAAAATCTCAGGATGCATTTCATGTATCCTATAAAGTTTCTAAGGACAGGGATCTAAGCAATAAACACATCAATTAGGAAAACAAGAACACAACATTATTTTTTCTCATTCTTTAATATCTGGCCCCAATATACAATCTCTTAACACATCAAAGAATAAAAATAATTTCTCTTTTTCAATTGCTCAATAGCACCTGAAAGACATGAAGAGGAAGTATGATGTAATGGGAAGAAAGCTAAGCTGGAGGCTAGGAAGTCTCCAATAAATTGTATTTCCTATTTTTAAGTAGCCCAAACTCAATGGTAAATTTCAGTTCCTTTGACTTATAAAGTAGAGCCTGGTGTACAGAGTATTTAGAATATTTTAAAACATACATACTAGTCATAAAATTATTCAAATCTACTTCTGAAAGTATTTCACAAAATAGGAGTTAATAAGCCACTAAGAAAAAAAGGCAAACTGAGCAAAAGAAAAACCAGGAATAAGCATGGAGAACAGATAATGAAACACACCTTCCTCCTCTCAAAAGAGAGGTTGGGGAACTGTATTTATGTACAACAGTATGTTCCATATTGTATGATGCAGTTACTGGAAGAATAGAAATATTCCCCAAAACGACTTGTAATATAAAAACAAAAGGCATCAAACATTTTAAAAATATGTACAATCTAACACTAAGAAGAAATGGTAAAGAAAACAAAGTACACACCAAAAGAAACAAATATTGGAAACTGACTGTTTAAGTGGCTAGATAATAGAACATCACTTTTAGATCAGCAATTCAATTATGGAATACTCTATCTTTACTTGATAGCTGGCCACATCATAGATGGGGAACCTGTGGCCTCAAGGCCACATGTGCCCTCCTAGGTCCTTGGATGTAGCCTTCTGACTGAGTCCAAGTTTTACAGAATAAATCCTGTTATTAAGGGGATTTGTTCTGTGAAGTTTGGATTCAGTCAAAGTGCCAAACTGGAGGACCTCTGAGGGCTGAAGGCTCCCCACCCCTGGATGACACCATTCAGTGATATCCACAATGAATTTCATTTGACCTAATAATGGAAATGCATTTTTGTTGTTTCTCTTAAGAGGAAAAGAATAAACATTTTAATTCTTGAATTGAGTTATGTTAATGAACGAGAATGACATATGCTTTTAATACTAAAAGTTCAAAAAGAATGGGTCACCCGGTCCAACATTTAATAAATACAAAACTTTAACCCAAACTTTAAGAACTAACTGTAGCTCTAATATAGCTAGCTATTAAAGTAATGATCAAGGTTTTGATTATTTGGATTATCTTTCTTTATCGTTCTTCAAATTAGGAAACTGAGGATCAAAGAGGGTATATGATTAGCTTAAGGTCCAACAACTTGAGTTTTAAATCTAGGTTTCCCAACTTAAGTTCAGTGATCTTCCACCACATCAGGAGTGGGGAACCTGCGGCCTCGAGGCCACACTTGGCCCCAGAGGTCCTCAAGTGCGGCCCTTTGAATTGGACTCAGTCAAAAGGACACACCCAAGGACCTAGAAGGCCAAATGTGACCTCAAGGCTGCAGGTTCCCCAATCTTGCACTCTACCAACTACAAAGAATTCAGTTACTTATAAGCCAAGCACTCACAATGCACTTGAAATTTTAAGAGACACATAACAGGCCCAGTATTGGTTGCTTTGTAACTTGGAGAAAATAAATCACAGTATTTCTGGACCTCAATTTCACTATCAGTAAAATGAGGGGTTAAGCTCAATCAACAAACATCAAGTACCTACTACGTGCCAAGTACTAGGCTAAGGTCTAAGGTTACAAAGAGGCAAAAGACAGTTCCTACCCTCAAGGAGTTCATAATCTAATGGGAGAGACAACATGCAAACAATACATACAAAGCAAGCTACATATAGGAAATTTTTTAATTAACTAATGAAATAATTTTATTAACCAGAATTAAGAGGGATTGGGGAAGGCTTCCTGTAGAAGGTGGTATTTTAATTAGGATTTAAAAGAAGCCAGGCCAGTCAGGAGTCAGAGCAGAGGAAGGAGATTGTGGAACAGCCAGGAGGCCAGTGTCACTGGACCAAAGAATATGTGGAGGGGAATAAGATGTAAGAAGACTGGAAAGGTAGGAGGGGGTTAGGTTATGAAGGGTCTCTGGATACCAAACAAGTATATTTTGTATTTGCTCTTGGAGACAGTAGGGAACTACTGTAGTTTATTTGAGTGGGGGTAGGGGGGTGATTGGACCTGTGCTTTAGGCAAATCATTTGTGTATGAACAGAGAACAGATTGGAGTGGGGAGAGATTTAAGGCTGGCAGACCAACCAGGCTATTGCAATAGTCCAGATCTGAACCAAAATAGTGGCAGTGTCAGAGGAAACAGGGAGGCGTATTTGAGAGATGTTGCAAAGGTGAAACTGATAGGCCTTGGCAACCGATTGGATTCAGGAGATGAGAGATAGTGAGGAATCCAAGATGATTCTTAGGCTGCCAGCCTGGGGGACTGGAGGATGGTGTTGCCCTCTACAGTAATCGGGAAGGTAGAAAGTGGAGGAGGGTTTAGTGCGAAAGATAATGTGTTCTGTTTTGAGGTACTGAGTTTAGGATATCTACTGGAATGCAGGTGGAGGTGTCTGAAAGGCAGTTGGAAATAGGAGATGAGGAAAGAGGTTGGGGAGTGAAAAATAGATTGGAGAATCATCAGCATAGAGATGGTAATTAAATCCTTGGGAGTGGAATAGATCACCCCAGAAGTAATATAAAGGGATAAGAGGGCCAGGACAAAGGTTGGAAGTCTTGATCTAGAGCAAGATCCAGGGGCAGCTAGGTGGTACAAGGAAAGAGCATTGGCTCTGAAGTCAGGAGGACCTGAGTTCAAATCCGGCTTCAGACCAAACACTTGACACTTACTAGCTGTGTGACCCCGGGCAAGTCACTTAATCCCAATTGCCTATAAAAAAAAAAAATTGTCTTTAGAGCAAGATCCAGCTAAGGAGACAGAGAAGGAGCAGTCAGATGTACATAAAACATGATTTCAAATAACATGATATCTATTCTCAAGACAGTATTATTTATAAATCATCTATTATAAAAGCCGGTTTCAATATTTCAAAGGAACTATTATGTCCACTCTATAGGCCTTTCCTCTTCTGGTGCAGATTGTACTCCATCTTTATATCCCCTGTATTTCTTGTTCTTGTGCTTTCCTGAGTCTTTCCCAGAAGATCTGCCAAAGGCCCCCTAACACTTCATGAGTAGCAGGGCACCTCCAAGCTTTCTGAATATCTGTTTATAACTTGGCTTCTGTGACACAATTGGTTCACCTCCTTTCCTCATCTTATATTTCCTTGATGATACTGCTCATACTACTGCTTGTCCTAAAACAAGTAAATGTGTGTAGGTGACTTCTTCCCACTGTGCATCTTCACCATTGCCCTGTCACCTACAATTTTAATTCTTCAGATATTATGGAACTCCAAGATTCACAGTCATATAAACACCACTGGGGAAATATCCATAATAAAAAAATGGATTTTTCTACTAGAGAACCATTTGGAATCACTGAAAGTGCTGCCTAATTTCCCAAATGTAATTGTAGCCTTCTTTTCTATTCAATTCTAGGTCCAGTTCATTGCCCATCCACAGTACATGTTTAAGATCTATGTACTGATGGCCTAATTCAATGGACTGTTCAATTAGTTGCATATTGCAATCTGAGCAATAAGCATTTTTTTAATCCATTAAAAAAATACAGGTTATTAGGCCAATCTTTTTTGAGTGTAGTGCTCATTGGGGAATTCCTACAGTATTCGGGGTCTTGATGCAACCAGCATAATGTTACTTGCAAACAGAAATGTCAGGAAGACTTCATCTCTTCTACTTGGAGTCTGTGCTGAACATCCTTGACACATTGGGAACATCTACAAATCTACGTCCTCCTGCTTTATGGCTTGCTTGAAACTGATAAACAGAAGTTATCTCTATGGTTACATCCACATACATGATGACTGCTTTGAAAGCAGAACTGGGTTCTTGGGCTTAATTTCCTAAGAGTGGCACCTGGTCAGCAGTTGGTGTTGGCAAGGAAAGCTGACCCCCTTCTCCACAGTGATGCCTGTGGAACCTGAGTTGGAAGGAGGCACTGCTATTCCCAAGGTCCTTGGGTTCAAGGTCTTGGGCCACTTCCATCAGAGTCTGTAGGGAAATGGTGGCAGTGGTTTGACTTGCTTGGCACATTCCACCTCCTGTCTCTTCTTCAAGGTGCTTTGCAGCTACAACTATGCTGGAAACAGCTTGTTGGAGAGCTTTCAAGGATGAATTTGCTATGGCCAGGAAACTCTTTCTTTCTTTCTGCTTTTTGGTGAGGCAATCTTGGTTAAGTGGCTTGCCCAGGATCACACAGCCAGTAAGTGTCATGTGTCTGAGCAGGAAACACTTTCTTAAAGTAAAAAAGCATAGTAGGATCTTCTTTACACTGTCCAGTTAATTGTGTAACTATCATTTTTTCCTAATCTTTTGGTATTGTCCTCTTGACATGGTGTAAAAATGGATTCTATAATGCTTTCAAAGTTGCAGTTATGAAGGTGGTAAGTGACCAGTTAGGACATGTTCACTGTCCAGAGTAAGACAGATTATAACTTTTCTGTTGCATTTCTTTTGCGGTTCTATCCCACTAAAATCATTAAAAAACAAACAAAACAAACAAAACAAAAAACTTCAGTGTTTTAACTAAACAGTTAAGTCAGGGCAAATAAATCAACCTGCCCAAGATAAATCCTGACAGCAATACACTTTTGCTCACACACTGTATCTACATTATAACCTACAAAAGTATATTACCTTAAATATTCTCAATCAAGTTTGTTTTGCAACTGTACTTCCAGCAAATTTTTCTGACCCAAACTATGAACCAAATAGAAATATTTTATCATTCTTTGTGAAGTTTTTCTTTTACTAACCTAAATTTATCAAGTGGGAATCTAGGCACTAGAAAAAGCACTGAACATAAACAGGCTTGGGTTTGAGTCACAGCTGTCATGTATTAGTTCTGTGATATTAGGCAAATAACATCTCATTAGGTCTCAGTTTCCTCAGCTATAAATAGATACATTAGTATCACTACTAAACCCTACCTACCATATAGGGTTGGAATGAAGCTCAGAAGAGGGAATGCATGTGTATATATCACTTTGTAAATTGTAAAGAACTATGGGTGAGTGGATCATGATCTTTTATGACCTTTAATTTAAATGATATACCAATTCAGGTCAGCAAATGCTGTACATCGATCTTAAGAGAAGCATTTGGGGGCAGTCACTGTTATAGAGCTGAGACATGAACCCAGACTTTCCTCACTTTGAAGCTATATTCATTTCACCGTGATGCCTCTCTTTACATCATTAAATAATCAAAAAAGGATTCAAACTCAGAACACTACAATCTTTCTCTCTGGCTTCCTACTGTATAATTTCAGACATCTCAGACTGGATTGTGAGCTCCTCTTGAGGGCAGGGGCTGTTTCCTCTTTTTGTATCCCTAGTAATAGTGCCTGGAACATAGTAGGTACTTAATATTTATCGATTTGTTTTACGAACACATGGGATTTAGACCTGGAAAATACCTGAGTTATCATCAAATTCCAATGCCTCATAGAAACTGAGGCCCAGAGAAGGAAAGTTATTTGCCTAAGGTCACACAGCTGGTAAGCTGCAAAGTTGAAATTTGAACCCAGGTCCTTTAATTCCAAAATCCAAAGGCCTTTCCATTATATACCATAGGGATAGGGACTAGAACTATGATGTCACTGGTCTAGGGAACTCCGTGGGAGAAAATTTCCCACCTCCACTCAAATTAAAGCCACTACCTCAGGCCCCAGATGTGAGAGCATCCAAGAGTTACAAAAACAGTATGTCAACATATGCAGCAGAAGTGGCACACGGGTAAGTCTATAATACACCCAGCAGGTCAGCATGAGACTTCTCACAGCCTTTTCTAAGATAACAGACACATAAAAGTAGACATCTGCTTTTCTCCCAGGGAGTTTCCTAGACCAAGGAATCAGAGGTCTGATAGTCAAATAAAATTATATGTAGAAAAAGGTGCCAAAGAAATTAAAATATAACGGAACACACAGATCTAACAGTCATGGGATAGAATCTAATGCTTATCATACCAGTTATTTCTTCATCTGTAGCATTTGTCCTGTACCAAAACAACCAATAAACTTGTGCTTTTGAAAAAAAAAAGTTATTCTTGTTCAGGTACCAGTTAAACTAATTGATCTCCAAGACCCCTTCTGATCCTGAAACTCTGATCTGTAGTTAATTGAACAAGGCAATTTACAGCTTTTTCCTATTTGTAAACAGAAGGAAGAAAGTGCCTGTAGAAATGAGCATACATGCAAAAATATACTTTCCATCTTAAATGAAAATATCTTTGTTATGCTATGAATAGAATAGGAATCAACAATTGCACATGTCCCTTTCAGATCAGGTCATTTCTATTACCCTTTTCCTTTCAGAAATTATATGTATATTCCCAACTTTGGAGTCAAACTACAGCAGGCCTGCACAACATAGGGTCTGCAGGCCACTTGCGGCCCTTTGGGCAGTATGTACAGGCCTGTTTTACATCCTCTACATTTTTCGCAGGTGGCCTGAAATCCTTTGGCGGGCTGTATGTTGTGTTGGCCTGAACTAGAGGAAATATTGTTATATGGAATTAGTTACAGTATAAAAAGTTATATGTACTCCCACACAGAAAAACATTTGCATATTTCAGTACTGTTTTGTATAAATAAAAAATGGTTCACCCCAAACTTAGAAAAGGTTTCATATAACACAGAATTTCCAAGTTGGAAGTTACTTTAAGTTCTTAAATTTCCTTTATAAAATTCTGACAGATGGCTTCCTTCTTTAGTTATTAAAATTAGGGAAATCATAAAGGAGGAAGATCCATTTCACAGATGAGAAAACTTGGGCTCAGCTCAGGGCGTAAAGTGACCTGTCCAAGATCATATTCACTAAGTGGCAGAGCCAGAATTTAAGCTCAGATCCTCTGATCCAAACCCAGGGTGGTTACCATGTTATTCATATTAAGACAAAAGCTAACACTGCTGGTCTTTGCCAAATGCTGTTCAGTACTTTAACCCACCGTCAGAAGCTCCTGTTCGTCAAGGACAATGCTACAGGGGACCATTAGGTCCCCACACCCACTTCCTTTCTCTTACTGTGTTTTTTTAACTAGAAAAATAAATGTACACAACAACTATTTCCTTCCAGCTCAATGCTAACTACAAAAAATTACCCCAATGCAAACAACACTTTAGAGTTCACAAAGACTTTCCGTCCTAGCAGTGTTCCAGGGGGAGGTAGTGTGAGCATTACTATTTCCATGTTACAGGTTTAAAAGTGAAGTGACCTGCTCCATGTCACAACCAATTACATGACAGAGCCATGACCGAAATTCAGGAATTCCACCCCCAACACCTCCATTTTAACAGCACTTTTCTTCTAGGAAGTCTCCATCTTACAAATGGGATGAAGTTCAAGATTAACAGATTTGATAAGTAGCCTGCTTAGAACATGGCACACCCAGGTGTGACCCCTCCCTGTCCCCATCTTAGCAAGAAGGAACTCAAAGCTGTTAGATATAAAAAACATTAGTAAGACACCTTCAAATCTCATAGGACAGGCTATATAGTCTTATTAATACCTTTGACTGACCAGAATAATTCATCTTAAAAATATAAACAAAGATTGTTATTCTAAATCTCCCCTAACATCCCTGAAAAACTTTGATGCCAACCCCTCCCCTCATCCCCCCCCAAAAGTAGAACACACAGATCCCTTAAATTCTTTTCAGAGTTCTACCACGGATATACAAGAGTTTTACATTACCATTCCAGTTTTAGATTCTCTGGTCAAGTTATCATTTCCTCCATCTTTACTTCTTCAAAGTAAATTAAGCAAACGCTTCAGGCATTCTTGGTGCTGAACTATCCTGGGATTTTCAGGCCATATTTTTGCCTGGGATCTTTTTTAGATAACCTCATCTAGCTTTTTAAGTAGATGGCATAAACTTTGTGAAAAGTAACTATCAGCAGTCCAAAATGAAGTTCTGTAAAACCCTGAATTATACAAAATTGTAAATAAAATTTTATTAGGGTCATTAATGTTTATAAAATGCTTTAAAACCCTATAAACATAAACCTAAGAGCTTACTCATTTGGCTAGATGCTCTGAAGGAGATCTAGAACCAGAGAACATTAGATAGAAAGGGGCCTTAAAGTCTAGCTGGTTCATTTCTCTTGCCAGATTTCGAAGTTATTTTAATATTCTTAATTTTCAGTGCCTCTTCCCCCAGTTTAGGAATTAGAATTAAATTGCACATTCCTATTTTGAAGGTAAATTCCATGTAGGAAAATTCTCTTTCTGTAGTGTTCTCTTTTTACTAAACATTAACTGTAAATGATTTCAAAAGGGGTGGTGGTGGCACAGGAGGAAGGAGATTCCCCAAGGCCTGGAACACAATCTGCACTTAGTGAATGCTTTCAACCTGATGAATTGATAGGAAGGAAAGGCCCCAAAATAAAAAACACAGAAATGAAAAATGCATAGAGGAATTATGCAATAGTATAAATATACAATTAATTTCCAAATTAAGATAACTACAAGGATTTCCAAACCCTCTTTTCTGACAGTAGGATAATCCTTTCCAACGGGTGTTACACATAAGACTTTCCTCAAAATTTAAATTTTTTCTAAAAATTAAAGTGCTCTCTAGATCTATCAACATGGCACTTTGGATAGAGGATCACAAAGCTGGACAAATAACATACAGAAACTCTAACATGACTGTAAATCACTAATTTACACATCATATGATAAAAAGGAGGAATTAAAGTTTCCAGAGACTGACAAACCAAACCTTAGATTCCGTAAAAAGACTACAGAGTTGCCCAGGAAGAATGTTGTTAGAGACTTCAGTGTTTAAATTCACAACCTTAAGTGCTTAATTCCCCATAATGTAACATATTACCATCAGGGATTCCAAGATTAAAGTGCCATTACTATAAAGCCTTCCTAGAACAGATACAAGAGTAACATTGTTGAAGATAATAAATAGGAATTAGCAGAGCCTATTATACCCTAGTCAGGTTTCTCAGCATAAACTGAAAATGTTGAAGTCACTGCAGTACACAGTACTCTAAACAGCAAATTTCTGAAGATCACCGTAAGTGGCCTTTTCTTGATTCCTCAGACACTCCATCTCCTTTTCCAGGCCGTGTTCACTTGCTGTCCCACAGGCCAGGTATGCATTGCTTCCTTACCTCTATCTCAGAGTTCCTCTCTTTCTTTTAGCTGCACCTCAAGCATCATCTGCATGAAGCCTTTCCTGATCCCAGTGCTAGTGCTCTCACTTCGAGGAGACCTTAAATTTAACCACTTCTATATATTTGTATTTGTTCTGCACATGCTGCATGTAGCACAGCTGTAGGTAGCTAGGTGGCTCAGTGGACAGAGAACTGGGCTCGGAGTCAGGAAGACCTAGTTCAAATCTGGCCTCAGACACTTACTAGCTGTGTGACCCTGGGCAAATCACTTAACCTGTGTGCCTTAGTCTACTGAAGAAGGAACCAGCAAACCACTCCAGTACCTTTGCCAAGAAAACACCATGGACAGTATGGTCCATGGGTTCAGGAAGAGTCAGATGGGACTCAACAAAAACATACTCTATGTACTTACTGCAGGTATACTGCACACACTATTCTATGTACCTGTCTTCCCATTAGAAGGTAAACTCCTTATGGAGATTGTGGTATTGTACTTGTCTCCCCGGGCTCTATCACAGAACCTGCGAGGGCTTGCTAAATACGGACTGATTCAGAAGAAGGAGATGCCTAGAGCAGACAAAGCGCCTTCCTTGCCCGAGGTCACCCAGCCCGGAGGGCGCCTCAGGAACCAGAATCCAGGTTCTGCTGACCCACGTCCACTTGGAGTCTGCCTTCTCCCTTCAGGGCCGTGGTATCGGGGGTGTCTTTAAGGCCTGAAAAGCTCCAAGCCCTCCCTGGCCTTCCTCTTGGGCACTGACCCAACCCTCCGTCTGCCTCCCGCACAATAGGGCTAACATCTCGCTAACATCTGCAATCCCTGGGGCTGCTCTGGGGCTCATCTTAGCTCGGAGCCTAAGAGGCTGTCCGTGTCTCCCGCTTCTCAAACGCTTTAAAAACGAAAATTCCACAACGGAAAGAAATGCTACATTTCACGTTAGAGGTTGGTGAAAACGCCGACATCTTCCCCCAAGTCCTCGGACCCCCGCCGAGGAAGCCCCAATTTGGCCGGGGCTTGGACGCCGCGGGGGTCCCTCTCTGGCTCAGGGACAGCCGGGTTCCTACCCCCCATTGGGGGCTAGGGACCCGGGGTCACCGGGGTTAGTCCAAGGTGTCCCCGAAGGACGGGCGGCTCCCAGGGCCCTCCCGCCCCGCCCCGTGGGCGCCGGGACGTTCAATGTCACCTTCGCCCGGGAGCGCCTCCGGGCCGGGCCGGGCTGCCAGGCCTCTGCTCCGGGAGCCCGGCCTCAGGAAAGGGCAGGCCGGCGACCCCGGGGCGAGGGACCCGAAGCCGCTCCCGGGGGGCCTGGCTAGCGGCGGTCACGCCGGGCCGGCCTCTAGGCCGCGGCTCGGGTCACCACAAGGACGCGGGGCCGCGCGGGCCGGGTCCTTACCGGCGGCGGCGGGAGAGGAGGAAGACGACCAAGAGGAGGGGGCTGCAGCCCCCGGCTTCGGCAGCAGGACCCGCACCGAAGCGGAGCAGCGGCGGACAGCGGCGGCCAGCATGGTGACAGCGGGCGAAGTGCGGACTGACAGAGCCACTAACTGCCGACTGCTCAGGACACAGGCTGAGCGCGAGCGGGGGCGCGGCGCATGCGCGCGGGAGAGACTGGCACCGAGCGCGCCCAGGGGGAAACCGACGGGGCGGGCGGGCGTGGGCGCGAGTCAGCCCCTGCGGCGCGCGTGCGCGCGCGCTCTGGAGGCAGGTGGCTACGGACGCCACGAGGCCGCCGGGGAGGGCGAGAGGGAAAGGGCGGGGCTATGGCGGCGCCGGGAGGACAAACCACATCCCGCTCTGCCGGGCCTCGTGACTGGCCGCGGCCATCTTGGGACGAGGGCGGCCAGAGGGCGAGCGGGAGGAGGGAACGGAAAGGGGAAGAAAGCGTATTCCCCAAAGGGAGAGGAAGAGAAGAGGCCGTGAGCCCGCCAGGCGGCGCCCTCGCTCCGACCTCGGGAGCGAAGGCCTGTATCCAGACCACCGGGAGCTCTCGCCAGGTTCGTTCTAGCATCGCATACTCTATGGCACTTTCTTGACTCGCTCAGTCTGTGCCGGGAGAGTGGCGCATGAGGCCACGCCCCCTGACTTAGCCGCGTCCCCGGCTGCGGCCATCCAGCCCCACTGCGCCCCCACGTGGTTGGGTCATGTTACACCCGGCGACGCCAATTAAAGTCCTCCAGCAGCTCAAGGTGTCCCCCACTAGAGATGGTTGTGTGACCTTGATCAACTCACCTCCCTTCTCCGGGTCTCAGCTTTCTCATCTGCAAAATAAAGGCCAAGGAAGTTGGACTAGGTTTACTTCGATAAATAAAAGCCTGCTGTGTGCAAAACATCACGCCAGGGGCTGGGGATACAGAGCCAACACAGAGCTTGTCCCTGCCCTCAAGGAGCAAACATTCTACTGAAAAGATGGAACTAGTGCAGAGATGAAAGTGCAAAGCACGCAAAGTGGGACGTCACGGGGGTGGAGGGAGGGGTCCTGTAACCAGGGCTCCTAAGTGAGGACCAGAAGGCTTGCATGATCTCTAGGGTTCCTGCCTGCCCTGCCCTCCTGCCATTCTGAGCCCACCCTGGCTTCTCAGAGGCTCTGTGAAAGACCAGGTTGGTCAGGAAGACTAAATGTCAGTGGAGGGCTTTCCTACAGAGAGGAAATTTCAGAGAGGCTGGCACCGAGCCAGCCTCCTCCTCAATACTGTCCTTAACCCAGGTATCTTGGCTTCTGTCCTCTGAATTCCAATGAAATTGTACCCCCCCCCCCAAAAAGGTCTCCAGTGACTTCTTTTTAGTCACCAAATCTAGGGGCTTTGTTACAGTCATACTCCTGGACCTCTCTGCAATATTGGACTCTACTAACCATCTCCTGCCTCTGGGGATAAAAAACCAGCAATGACAGAGTCCCTCCTCTCTTTTTTTCAATATGCCACACTCTCCTGCCCTCCTCTGTCTGGCCTCTCTTCTTTCTGACCCCTAAATGTACATGTGAATGTCCTTGGATTCTATTCTGGACCTTTCTCTAGTCTTCTCTCCTTACCCTTACTTTGTCAGTTTTTCTACTCCTGTGGTCTCAACTGACATGTGAGGCAGCTAAAGGGCCCTGGATGAGAAATCAGAAAACCTCGGTTCAAATATTGACTGTGCCACCTATGTGTTACCTCTTTGGTCCTCGGTTTTCCAGGAATAATAACAGCCACTGTATCTACCTCACAGAATTATTCTGAGAATCAAATGAGATATGGTAGGTAAAGTGCTTTGCAACCTTTAGAGAACTGTTATGTAAATGTTGGCCATTATTATCTATGCAACTGAGTAGCAAATCTACAATTCTCAGACCTGTGTCTCCCAGACCAAGCTCCATTCCTGTTGTTTTTGTTCTTTAGCTTTCTGCTGGACAGCTCCATCTGCTTTTGTTGTCGATTACAAACTCAGCATGACTAAAACCATTTAATACACTTCTCAACCTCAATTAAATAACACATTTATTTAAACACCCACTGTGTGTAAGATTTGCTATGTTAGTGATAGACACCCCAAAGATAGTACCTAGTCCAGTCTATTGCCTTTAAAGAACTTTCATCCTATTAGGGAAATATGACAAATACACAGATAATTAGAATACAAAATATTAATAGAAAAGGTCCAAAGAGAGTGACATGAGAGATTCAGGTGGAGAAAAATCAGTTAGAATGGGGTGAATCAAGGAAGGCTTCATGAAGGAGAAGGTGCCTGAACTACTTTTTGTTATTGTTGTTGTTCAGATCTGTGATTACATTGGTGTGGTGAAGTCCCCACCCTGAAATTCCTTTCTCTGAAGCAGATCAGCAATCTCCTGGTAACTTATAGTCTTAGAGAGTTGCCTGGCACACTGAGCTTAAAAGACTTGCCTTTGATCAGATAGCTTGTTTGTGTCAGAGGCTGTTAATAATTTGGAGATCCAGTCAACTACATTAATGTTATTAGATTGGCATTGTTTTGTTTTGTCTTTATTTATAACTTCATAAGATTGTTTTAAGTTAATGCTGTCTTTATAGTTATCTTGCATTATCATTTTGGAAAATATTATGTAGAAGTGCTGCTAATATTCAAGAATGATACCAAGAATGTAAGACATTTATAACATTAAGAATTTAGATCCTCTTTGTTTGGAATGTTGTGAATGAATTTTTTTATGAATGAAAGCAATCATATAGTAGAAACATTTGTCTGGAAGGCATAAGTAGTACTCTTCCTCTGGTTAATGGTCATCTTAAATATTCAAATGTATGTTCTCCAGTTTTTCAAAGAGTTCATTTGGGTTTAGTAAACAAGACAGCAAATACTGGAAAGCTAGAAATGCTACTAGAAAGCATAATTTGAAAACAATAAGATCCACTAGGACTATTTGGAATGTAACCAAAATGTGAAATAGACTATCTATACTGCATTTAAATGATAAGTGTGGTGATTGTTCTTTAGAAGTCCGGAGATGTTTGAAAAATACTGCTGTACCTATTCAAATGAGTTTCATTTTATCTTTAACATTGTTTAGGTTTTGTCAATTTCTGTTTACTAAAGGGTCTAGTTTAGACACAGGCAATTGCATAAAAACCCCTTGTCACTGATGTGAAATGTATCATATCCTTACACCATATTCTACAGAAAAAAATTGAGGCCATTCTTGGTGAGTTTCCTCATCTCCTATCACTCAGATGCCTTGTGCTATAATCTTCTCCTTCACTCCTGACTGACATGGTGAAGTGGCCTTACTCTTTTACCAAGGCTAACTCTTTTACCTGTTCAAGTGATCTCAGTCCAACCTGTCTCCTCCAACAGGTTGCCCCTTCTTTCATCTCCATTCGCTTATTTTTTTAATCTCTCCATAGCTAATGGCTCATTTCTTACTGCCTGTAAACATGTCCATATTTCCTCCATTCTGAGAAAAAACAAAAAAAACACCTCATTTGATCCTTTTATCCCCTGCTAACCATAGTCCTATATCTGGTTTTTGTAGCTAAAATCTTCAAAAAAGCCATCTACAATGGGTCATTTTCTCTCTAATTTTCTTCTTAACCCCTTATAATCTGCCTTCCAACCTTATCATTCCACTGAAAGGGCTCTCTCTAAAGTTACCAAGATTTCCTAGTTGCCAAATCCAATAGCCTTTTCTCAATCCTCATTCTCCTGGACCTCTCTTCAGCCCTTGTTAATTGACAATTGATTTATGGAATTATGAAATGGGGCAGGCATGCCTGGTTCTTTGAGTACTTGATGGGAAAGACCAGGATGGAAGTAGGGAGTGAGGCTTCAATCACCCTAATAAGTCCCAGAGGGTACCGAGATGAACACACAGAAAGTACAAAAGCAAGTGTTGAAAGGGGAGTGATACAAAGGCAGGTGGTTTGGGAATGGGGGTAGGATGATAGGGGAGGCAAACAGTGGTGGGGAAGAGAAGGGGGAGGAAAGAGAGGCACAGAAAGTCACTCATATAACCATAGATTAGAATTGGGAGCCCTTGGCAGCATGGCCCCATGGAGATGGAGGAGTGCTGGAATGGGGCAGAAACTTGGGGTCTCATTTTTATAGGGTTCTTCTAAGGGGAACAGACTAATTCTTATCTGTGCCAACTTGGGGTTAGTTTATTAGCACATTCACATTGTCGCAAAGTTATCAGTACCATTTGGTGTTCTGCTGGTCTTACTGTGGATGTACAAAGCATATCTGAGTTCTGAGTATCATAGGACAAAAGGTCCTGAGATCTAGGCTTAGATGGCTTCCCCTGATTTAACACATAATCTCAGGATGTGATTTTTGTTTAATATATGATACAGTTTGCAAATCATGCTACTTTGATCTTTGGGAAAGTCTGTATGTGACTTCTAGGTTCCCCTCTGCAATATTACTTCCTGCTATTGTTACTTTACACTGACTACTTATAAACTTGACTACTTATAAACTTGCTGTACAAACTAGAGGGTGTGTGTGTACAGGGGGACCAGAAGAAGATACAATTTTAACATACTTTCACACTCTTGATCACTATCTCCTCCTTGATACTCTCTCTCTCTTTTTCTTTTTCTCTTTTTTTTCTTTTTAGGCAATTGGGGTTAAGTGACTTGCCCAGGGTCACACAGTAGTAAGTGTCAAGTGTTTGGTCTGAGGCCAGATTTGAACTCAGGTCCTCCTGACTTCAGGGCCAGTGCTCTATCCACTGCGCCACCTAGCTGCCTGGATACTCTCTTCTCTCTAGGTTTTCAGGATACCCCTCTCTTCTGATTCTCCTCCTACCTATCTGACCACTTCTCTGTTTCCCTTACTGGGTCCTCATCCAGATCGTGCCCTCTAACCACGGGTATCCATTATGGTTGTGTCCTGGGCCCTCTTCTCTTTACCCTCTGTACTACATTTTGGTGATCTCATCAGCTCCCAGGGATTTATTGCCATAGTTATTCTGATGATTTCTTAAATCTACCTCTTCTGCCCCAAACTCTCTCTGACCTCCAGTCTCACATCTCCAAGTGCCTTTTAGACACTTGAACTGGATGTCCAGCAGAAGTCAAACTAAACATGTCCAAAACAGAACTCCTCATCTTTCCCCCAAGCCCTCCTCTGCCCCACTTTCCCTATTACCATCCTCCTAGTCCCTCAGGCTTACAACCTAGGAGTCATCCTGGATTCCTCGCTATCTCTCTCTCCCTTTGATATAGATATCAAACATATATATATCAAATCAAATCTATTGCTCAGGCCTGTCAATTTCACCTTTGCAACATCTTTCCAATAACACCCCCTTCTCTCCTCTGATACTGCCATTCCCGTGGTTCAGGCCCTAATTACCTCATGCCTGGACTATTGCAAAAGCCTACTGATGGGTCTGCCTGCCTCAAGTCTTTCCCCACTCCAATCCATCCATCTCCATTCACCCACTAAAAGATTTTCGTAAAGCATGGGTCCATTGATGTCACTGCCCCTCCACCCCCAACTCAGTAATCCCAGTGGCTTCTTATTGCCTCCAGTATCAAATACAAAATGCTCCCCTTGGCATTCAAAGCCTTTTATAACCTACTACCTTCTATCTTTCTATTCTCCTTACACCTAAATTCTCCTCCACATACTCTTCAGTCCTGGGACACTGGCCTCCTTGCTGTTCCTCCGTCGCTCAGTTCAAGTTGTTCCCCGCGCTTGGAAATGCTCTTCCTCCTCAACTTCACCTACTGACTTCCCCGGCTTCCTTTAAGTCCCAACTAAATTTCCATTTGTTTGAAGGAAGCTTTTCAAAAATAAAAAATTTAAAAAAATAAAGGAAGTGTTTTCCCAAACCTGTTAATTTGCCTTCCCTCTGTTAATTATTTCCTATTTACCCTGTATCTAACTTGCTTTGTATATATTTGTTTGCATTGTGTCTCCCCTATTAGACTGTGACAGGAACTATCTTTTGCCTCTTTTTGTATCCACAGAGTTTAGCACAGTGCCTGACACATAATACATGTTTAATAAATGTTTATTGATGGTGAGATGGATGAAGATCTTGAGAGACGGTTTCTGGGTAATTAATAATCAATTTATTAATAAGACTAGCAAATAACCAATAACTTGATGGTCAGTGGTCTCCCTTGGTAACCAAAGGCAAAAGACTATGGAGGTCATTGAATGGTTAAATACCTTTGGAAAAGTAGGTGCCCCTGACAAGTGGAGATCAACCCTGATTGGTGAACAATTGTTGTTGTTTACCAAAATGACATCACTGTGCTAGAGTCAGGTTTCACAATATCACTGTGGCTGATCAGACCAATACAAACTCAGAATGCTCTACCACAGGTCAGGCACAAATAGTCCATGTGAACATTTGGGGTGGACTCTCTAAGTTTGCTCATCTTGCGTTTCTCTTGAGCTATTTCAGTTCTGCTTTGCTTATAGAGCACAGGACTTTCTCTGATGTGGGCACACCATGCTGATTGGTCCTGTGCCAGTGTCTTCCGTATCACACAATCAATTCCAAAGTTCCTAAGAGAGATCTTGAGAGTATCCCTGTATTGCTTCTTCTGATCTCCATGTGAACCACTTGCACTGTGTGAATTCTCCATAAAACAATCTTATTGGCAAGTGGACAGTTTGCATTTGAACAACGTGGCCAGCCCATCGGAGTTGTGTTCTTTGAAGCAGAGTTGAATGCTTGGTGCTTAAGTTTGAGACAGGACCTCAGTGTCTGGTATCTTATCCTGCCAAGTGATCTTCAGAATCTTCCTAAAACAATTCAAATGGAAGCAATTCAGTTTCCTGGCATGGCTTACATTTGCCATGGTAGTGTACTTTCTGGGGTGTACACATTGATGATGAAGTTGATGCATGCATTGCCAGAGCTAGCTCAATATTTGGGAGGCTCTGAAGGAAAGTATGGGAGAGAAGAGCTATTAAACTGACTACCAAACTGAAGATCTACAGAGCCATTGTGCTGACCTCATTATTGTATGCCTGTGAAACCTGGACAGTATGCCAGCACCATGCCAGGAAACAGAATCACTTCCATTTGAATTGTCGTAGAAAGATTCTGAGGATCACCTGGCAGGATAAGGTGAACAATCAATGATGGAGTGGACATGTTAATGACAAGGTGGGCCAAAAGTCTTCAGCTCCTCCTGCTAAGAACTTGACTTGATCTTGAGACTCAGCCAGTCAACTCCAGATGAGCACATCTCCTCCCAGACCACTTAAGTTGAATGTATGGGTTTCCAGGGCATAAGCTTTAGGGCTGGAATTCACCTAGATTAGGTTCTCTTTACCCTTTTATCAGAAATAAAGTCTCCCAATTGGGTAGGGTCCCACCCAATATTGAGGAAAATGTTCCAGGTGAGTTAGGCCAATCTCACTGTCAGCCCTGTTCTGTCCTTCAGAGACTTACTTGATCTACAAGGTTTGGACTTTGAATGAGGAAGCAAAAAGAGAAAAAACGCTGGATCCTGATATTAATAATTGGTTATTAATAATCATTTGTCTCAATGGATTGATTGATTCCTTATGTGAAGTGATGAGAAAGCCCTGACAGTGAACCTGTTTACAGAAAACTGGTTCAGGTGAGAGAAGAAATTAAATAAGAAATTCAGAACATGAGCAAATTTGGCACCTATGTTTATAATACAATGTTTATGTAGACAGAAGACAGCCCATGCATAGGCATCTTATTTTCAGAAGTACAAACTGAAGCCATCCTCCCATAATGCCCAAGCAGTTTAGAAAGGGAAGATGTCCTAAGCTAATTTCATAACCAAGAGCTGTAGGTTTTTCTTTTTTTCAGGCAGAACAGTTACTATTTTACCTTATTTATCTTTCAGGTTCTGTTAGCCAGTCTAGAAGAGTTTGCCAGTTGATAAGCCCAGCCCATCTGTGCCTAATGTAATCCATCCTTACCTTTCTACCATATTTGCCATCATGCACATGTGCAGAGGAGAGCACTGATATTCCTGCAGTCCCCAAAAATTGGCTAAGTTTTTCTTTATAGCCCCACAATATTATTGTGCCTGCTTCATTTGCTGGCACTATAATGTTGTAAAATCAAAACAAAATAAAGTTTGCTTTTATTTCCACATAAGATGATTTTATTCAACTAAATGCTATAATGATGAATATGTTTTTGTCATAGTATGTAGGTATTTAAGAAGATTAGGTATTCTGCTAAAATAGACTCCAGAGTACTCATCAAGGAAAGGGCTAGAAGCCTTTTATAAGCAGATTAATGTTAACAGCCCAGACAACTCTTGCTCAAAGTCTGGTTCTTTAATACTAAGTCTTAGTATCCCTTTTTGGCTTCTCTGGAATCTGAGCCAAAGGACTGGGTCGTTCTGTCTGTGACCTCTCTCTAGAATGCACTATGCCAGAGCAAAGATAGTATGCTTTTCAGAATACATTTTTAAAATTTTCACCCCCATTGACCTTGTTTTGCTGCAATCACTGGCAGCAAATGGACTTTAAAAAAAATGTAGCATTTGACAGGCTCTATTTAAATATGCTTAAAGACTTGGAGGAGCTTTTCTATAACAATTTATTTGCAGTTTCCATGAAGAGAGAGGAATTAGTTGTTTCACTAAATGCTTTTAGGTTACTGCTGGAATTGAAATGTCTATTTTTTTAAAATGCATTGCAGCAATTTAAATATCTATTTTATTGACAACTTAGAATTCAAGATATGTTTCTAAACCTAAAACTTATAAACAAAATATTCTAGGTGAAATATTCCAAAGCTGTATAGTATATATTTTAGGAACTGAACTTATTTATATGTAACATAAGCAGAAGTGTGCTGATAAATGTGTTACAATGGGGTCTCTAAAAAGGGGGGAATGTATATGTATGATATACTCTAGTTTAATCTGCATTATTAATCTGCATTATTTCTCCATCACTTTTTTAAGTCTAGAAGTAATGAAACAATAAATCAAGCCCTGATTTATAACATTTGCCAATTTCAGAGCTGTAAATGCTCACATTGAAAATTTAACAACCAACTCTCAGGGAACCTGTTCAAGCTGACTGCAGTGTACCCTTGAATATGATACTGTATAACATAATACAATGTAATTTACTAAATTATGTAATACATATAATACAACTAGGTGGTAATATTGTTCTTTTTGGAGGACTGTATTTTAGGTGAACCTATCAATCTCAGTTGGCAACATCCTTTTCTGAAATGTTTTACTAGTCTTACTCTGAAGATTTCTTTCCAAATGTTCAGATGGTAATGTCTGCAATCTCCAGGATAAAAGACTGTATATTAATTCCTAATGAGTGCCTTTCTAGAAGAGATTGTGAAAGGCTTAGCTGAGGATGTAGTGTGTTATTACCTAGACTTCATAACAGCCAACAGCACTCACTAGTCTCTTCTTCAGTGGCCACAGATGTTCTCTGTAAAAAGGTATTCGCTAAGTGTGTATACTGCTATGTAAAATGTTTGTGGTGATTGATGTACAAATGACCTTCATGACCACACTGTTCTGGTGCTGGTGATCTGAGTGAGAGTGGGACCATATTTCTGGCTTATTTCAGAATTTAAAATTGGAAAACAAAAGAAGATGGATGAATGGAAATGTGATCTTAGGGATTTTTAAAATGATCCTTTTTTTAAATAACCTGTTGCTTCCCAGTACACTCATTGAGAAGGATTCTTAACCTGGGCCCAATGGATTTGCTTTTTGAATATTTTGGTAAGTGTATTTCAATATAATTGGTTTCCTTTGTAACTCTATGCATTTTATTTTATACATTTTAAAACATTGTTCTGAGAAGGGACCCATAGACTCCACTAGACTGTCAAAGGGGTCCATGACACAAAAAAGGTGAAAAATCTTTGATCTAAGAGGACATGAAGTAGAGCCCTGATTAACATCTCAGTGTCCTTACTGTTTAGTAGAAGGAACAAGATTCAATATTATACTTTTGTGATAAGCCAACGCTGCAGTTTCAATCAAGCTCTAAGCGTGCCCATTCCTTCAGGGGAAGTCTTCACATGCTTGAGGTAGACATCCATGTAATTCATTGATAGGTTTGAGGCTTGTCAGTAATTCTCAACCGGTTAGCCTGTCTGCCAAGACTGTTTTGCTGAGGCATGGCCATTGTGCATGTTACAGCTTTTTAGAACCACTAATGAGAGTTGGGTGATCTTCACCCAACATTTCCACCACCCTACTGGAAAAAAAATAGAAAAACAGAACCCTGGTTACAAATATGCATAGTTAAGCAAAGCAAACTTGCATTGACTATATAAAAAATGTGTCTCATGTTATTACTTCTCTGTTAGAAGTTGGATAGCATTCTTTATCATTGGTCTTTGGGAGTCATGACTGGTAGATACATTGATCAGACTTTTCAAGTCTTTCAAAACTGTTTGCTTATACAATGTTATTAATAGTATACTTTCTTTTCCTGGTTCTTCTAATTTCCATCTGCATACAGTTCATACAAGTCTTTCTAAGCTTCCATAAAAGCATCTATTTCAACATTTCTTATAGCACAACAGTATTCCATTACATTTATATATCATACTTTATTCAGACCTTCTCAAAGTGATGGGCACCCCTTAGTTGCTAGTTTTTTGCCACCACAAAAAGAGCTGCTATAAATATTTTTGTACATATGGGTTCTTTTCCTCTTTCTTTGATCTCTTTGGGGGATAGGCCTAGTAGAGGTATTACTGAATCAAAGGGCATGCCCAGGTTAGTAGTTTTTTGGGGTAGAATTTCAAATTGCTTTTTAGAATGGGTGGACCAATTCATAGCAGCACCCACACTCCATTAATGTTCCTATTTTCACAAAGTCCTTCTAGCCATTTGTTATTTTCTTTTTTTGTCAACTTCGCCAATCTGTTGAATGTGAAGTAGACCATCAGAGTTGCTTTAGTTTGCATTTCTTTAATTAATAGTAATTTGGAGTATTCTTGTTTGGCTATTAATAGCTTGGATTTCTTCCCGTGAGAACTGTTTGTTCATATCCTTTGGCCATTTATCTATTGTAGAATGGCTCTTATTCTTATAAAAATAAAATGTCTAGTCTCATGGCTCCCTTAATAGGCTTCTCCGATCACTGATATTCTGTCTGGAATTATTACTCAATGGTTAGTATATGCCTATATGCTAATATTCACTCTATCCTGATGATCCTGAGCCCTCAGTGGCTGATTCCAAACCCCCTTTTCCATTTCCAATTTGATGCATCTTCAGACTTATCCATCTGAGTTTTTCCCCTCCCCCCAATGCCCCATTTCAGAGCTGTGTGCCCCTTTTGCCCTCCAGAATGCCTGAGCCACGGGGCAGCTAGGTGGTGCAGTGGAAAGAGCACCAGCCCTGGAGTCAGGAGGACCTGAGTTCAAATCTGGCCTCAGACACTTGACACTTACTAGCTGTGTGACCCTGGGCAAGTCACTTAACCCCATTACCTAGCCAAAAAAGAAAAAACAAAAACAAAACCAGAATGCCTGAGCCAAAATTAACAAATTTTCTTTCATCTTAAACCTCATTCTTTCTCTCTCCTATCTTTCGGCCCTCACTGAGACATAGCTCCCTCCTGATAAAATCCTTTCCATTACTGACTATTTACTTATGAGGAGGGAGGCAGATTACTCCTTGCTTCCCATTGCTACTTCCTTCTCCTGCATTCACTAAACAGTCTCTTCTCTTTTGAGCTTCACACTATTTAAACTTATCAACCAATCCAGATTCTGGCAGCTATCTCTAGACCCTCTAATAGATTATCTTTCCTTCCTCCATGAGTTCAGTACCTGGCTCACAATCTTTCTTTCCTCCCCATCTTTTACTCTGATACTAGGGGACTTCAACATGTATGTTGATACTCCCTCAAATAACCTAATATTTTAGGTTCTCAATTTACTTAATTCCCATGACCAACTCTTCCACTCCATCTTATATCTATAGATATAGATATACAGAGATAGTCATACCCTTTACTTTTCCATAGCTTTCATTTTTAAGAACTACAAAATTCTATCTGATTATAATTTTATATCAGTCCATTGTTCCCTCTGCCCTATGATCCCCCTCTCCCCCAATCCTGTTTGTTCCTCACCTTCATGATCAGCATTCCCTTCACCCCTTGATTCTTTCCCAGGAATAACCCCTGGACAGGCTATACTGTTTTCTCTTCCCTATCTTGACCCTTTGGTGAATTAACTCAATGCTACATTATCACTTCTACACTACACCTACAATTCCCTTTCCTCCTTGTCCTATCACTGATTATGATTTGCCAAGCCCCAACCCTGAATTACTTCCACTACAAGCCACCCTCCTCTCCCATTCATTCCTATATTTACAATCTCCTGAACCGAGCTGGAGGAAATCAAACTATGCTAGCCCATGACAAATTTATGTTGCAGCAAGACAAAATTTTTCTTCTTCCCTAATGATTCATTATTCTACTTTCCATAGTAACTGTTCCAAACCTCATCTCCCCTCAAGCCTCACTCTGCACCCCCTTTTCCCTCCCCTCTCAGCTTCTTACTTTACCATAAAAATTGAGTCCATTTCCTGAGAGCTCCTTCTTCTCCCCTTCTCTTCATTTCCCCTTCTTCTCTGTCACAATCTGCTCCTTTAGTCTGGGATGAAGAGATGGCCCTTTTCCTTGCCAAAGAGAACCACTTTACATATACCTTCGATCTCATCCTTCCTGGCCTCTCCAGCATATTGCTTCCAATATCATTCCCATTCTCTCTCTTATCTTCTCCCTATCTATTGATACCTTTCCTAGCAAACATGCTTCTACCTCCTCCATCTTTAAAAACTCTGCCAACTATTCACCTGCGTCTCACCTACCCTCCATGGCTGTACTTCTTGAGAGTGAAATCTGTGATTGGAGCCTCTTTTTCCTCTACTCTCACCTGATTTTAACCCTCTACGGTCTGGCTTCCTATGTCATTGTTCAACTGAAACTGAAACTGCTCTCTGTAAAATTACCAATGATCTCTTAATTGCCAAATCTAATGGCCTTTTCTAAAACATCATCCTTCTTGTACTCTCTAAAGTATTTGATACTGTTGATCACTTTATTCTTCCTCATACTCTCTCTTCTCTAGGTTGTTGTTGTTTGTTTGTTTTTTTGCTGAGGCAATTGGGGTTAAGTGACTTGCCCAGGGTCACACAGCTATTAAGTGGCAAATGTCTGAGGTCAGATTTGAACTTAGGTCCTCCTGACTCCAAGGCCAGAACGCTATCCACTATGCCACCTAGCTGCCCCTTCTCTAGATTTTCATGACATGTCTCTCTCCTGGTTCTCCAATTCCTGATACTCCGGGTATATCTGACCACTTCTCAGTTTTCTTTGCTGGCTGGTTCTTCATCCATATTATGCCTTCTACCTATGATTTCCAAGGCTCTGCCTTAGTCCCCTTCTCTTTTCATTCTCTACTGTCTCAGTAGATTATTTTATCAGCTGCCATGGATTCAATAATCAATTCTATGCCAACGATTCCCAGATCTATAAATCCTTTGGTTTCTTGAAGTAAGCATGTCCAAAACAGAACTCTTTGTCCTTTCCACCAAACCTTCCCAGCTTCTGAACTTCTCTATTACTATTGAGTACATCACCATCCTCCCACTCACCTCAGTGTCATCCTCAACATTGTCAATATCTGTTGTATGCATCCCCATTTCTACTCATAGCCACAGCCCTAGTTCAAGCCCTCATCACCTCTCCTATGGACTAATGCAACCGTTTTCTAACCATTCTAACCATACTTCAAGTCTCTTCCCATTCCAATCCATCCTACGCTCAGGTGCCAAGGAGATTTTTTTAAAGTATACATCCAGCCCCGACATTCCCCTGTTCAGAGAGTTCTAGTGGTTCCTTATTACCTCTAGAATCAACATTTAAAGCTCTTCACACAACCTGGCCCCTCTCTGCCTTTCTAGTTTTCTTACACCTTACTTTTCCCTCTGTCAACAAGCTACCCTGGCTTACTTAAAGTTTGTTAAAGACAACACGCCATCTCCCATCTCCCTCCCTTTGCCCTGGCTCTCCCCCATGCCTGGAGTGCTTTTCCTCCTTACCTTCACTTCTTGGTCTCCCTGGTATCCTTCAAGACTCAGCCCAAATCTCACCTTGTGCAGACCTTGCCTGATCTTCCCAATGATCAGAAATTCTGTATATATCATGTGTAGTCCCTCCACATTCATTTTTTTTGAGGCAATTAAGGTTAAATGACTTACTCAGGGTCACAATGC